>NW_027263778.1:1005454-1190074 GCF_044049435.1 Aspergillus pseudodeflectus | reverse complement strand
TTTTTCGAAACATACTAATCGATGATACCGCCACCATCTCTGTTGTTCTCGGTGATGTTCTGCCGGCTGCTTGTGCGACATGCTGACAAGCATTGCCATTTTATGACCATTGTTTTCGGTTGCGATATCGTGGTTCAGGTTTGAGGGACGATCGATGCACACGAAGAGATACCCTCCTATTCTAAAAGGATCGAAATTGATGATGTTGTCCGTTCTATGTTGGGTTTCTTGCCGACACACTCTAGTCCTCGACTCGGTGATTCGGACCTACTTTTACATTGTGATATAGGACAGGCTCTGTCAGCGAGCGGTCTGACAAGGAATTGCTGGTCTAGGAACGATTTCCTGGTATGGCATGCTTTGCGAGAAGAGGAAGAAAACAAAGCTGTATGTAGCCTGTCAGCGTAATGGGTGCAAAGAAAATACTACTTGTACCCCTGGATGAGCGCATTTAAAATGGGGGATGAAAGCGTTATATTGGAAAGGCATAGGTTCAGAATACGTTAGCCTAGCTCATGAAAACTTTGAAATTCTCGATGTGACAAGTAGCAAGGATTGCCAGCAGGGACTACTTCTCCATGCGAAGGGATATAACTATTGCGAGTCCTCCAAGGAAGCTCGGCTTGATCAGAAGGATATCACTCTCTGCCTTTTCGGGTTGTGATGTGCAAAACCGTTGGCCCTACAGAGCTTATCGCGAGTCCAGGAAATGGAACCCTAGCTCAATCCACTGAATTGGAAAGATGTTTTCCAGTCCCTGACGATCCAGAGATGAATCTCAGGAGATCCTTTCTCTCGAGATTCATCACCGCCATCGTTATCAAATATTGCCGATGCACAAAAATCAAAAAAAAAAGTCTGCGCCACTGCGTCATCGCTGCATGTTTTCCTTGGATGAGATTGCGAAAGGGGGAAAGATCGCTAGCGGAGTGTGCCGGTGTGGAGTAATTTGAGCTGCTGTATTTTCCCATGCCGAGTCTGAAAAATTCGAGTGGCGTTTCGAGTATTTTACGCTATCACTCTATACTTCCTCGACTGCCTGGGGTCGAGAGGTGGGAAGGGAAGGGTAGTGGCAGTTGCAGCCCGCTTCTCAAAATTAATGGAATACGCTATATTCAGCCATCTTGTGCGACTGGTATGTGCCGAACAATCGTAGCAAGAAAGGTCGGACGAACCAAACTCTTACTACTAGTCCAACGTCGTCGCAGTCCCCTCAAGTTTGTCACTGCGCTGCAGGAACAATCGCGACTCGACCCCTCAGCAAAGCTTCTTTAAGCATAAAACCAGCTGCCAATCCTCGCCGATCTCCATAGAGTACGGTCAGGACGCTCGAGCTAACGCACTGCAGTAGATGGATGGGTCTGGAAGAGGGATGGCCTCTCGACCATTGGATCCCTCAAGCATTCGCGAGCTCAACGGCCAGCAGCCACCCCTGATAAGCTTAAATAGCCCGCACTAACCACCGATGCTCGATTACGTCGTTGGGTGCTATATATGGTATCATGGAGAGGCACTACTTTAGCGGACGCGCGCTTTTCCGTTTTGTTTGCAGCGGGAAGCCTGGCCACGTTCTGCGGGCATCCCTCCACATATTTGTGTGCTGACCACTCTGCGCGACGGGCCAATCCAAGAGGGCCCTAGTGGCTGCTTTGCTGTGAGGCATGGCCTGTGGTGTTCGAGACGGTTGGGCGTTCTTGGTCCCTGCATTGACGCATGCTTTGTATCAGAAGCTGCTACTCTAGCATGGTAGACTGCTAGAAAGGTTCCTAAGCATAGATTGTTTAGTATGCGATGAACCCCCACAGCATGGGTATACTAAAAATTAGAGAAAGTCGCCGAAGAAACGAGTGGTGGGTAGGCGCTTTCTCCGTGAGTGCATTTCTGTCGTACCTTCCCAAATCGGAAGTGAGCTTTGAGAGAGTAACACACAATTCACCTACCTCGCAAGCACATCCAACACTTGACATTGGCCTGTAATCTCTTGCTTTCCCATTTCATCTGTTACTCCCATTCACACCTTCGTTCTCTGGATCAAACTGGCTTTGCTCAGCTCGTTCTTGCTCTTGCTCTCTTCGTTTGCTTCGCGTCTAAGATTTTCTGTCTAGTCGCTTTTCTCAATCCCAGAGATCTTCGCCTCGAAAGCTCTTCGCAATGGCCTACAATCTTGTGGTTATTCTGTTTGCCCTCCTGCTGGCTATCACTGGCTTTGCAGATGGTAAGTCTGGCCTACGCGGAAGTGGACTGACGTCCATCCATGGCTGTTACTGACTCAGAGACCAGAAAATGCCAAAGCAATCGATGCCGGATTCGATGGCTTCGATCTCAAGAGTTACTCGGGTATGTCTTTGGACCTGTGACAACTACTCTATGTGTACCCTAACCTCAAGAAGACTACGACGGCAATGATATCCGTGCCTTCGTTGATCACATCCTCCTCCCTCGTACTGGTAAGATCCCGCAGGTCATACTTCCACTTATCGGCGCAGTACTGACGATGCTTTATAGATCTGGCTACTGTTACTGTCACTGAGACCTTTTGCGGCGTTGACGGACCGACCTCGCTCCCCGATTCGCCTATCATCTCGATTCCTGAGACGACCATCATCACAGACACTTATGCGCCCGTGCCTGTTCCTACAACTGAGGGCCCCCCTGTTTTGTCCGAAACTGCTCCATCCGATGAGACCACTGCCCCTACTTCACCTGCCTCCCCCGGTTCTCCTCTAGCTTCCACCGCGTCCTCGGGCGGACTGACAACCACGCTTCAGACTAGTTCATCTTCCTCTGAAGGCGACAGTGGAGGACCAACCGAGACTTCCAGTCCCCCGACTAATACCAGTGCCCCTACTGCCAATGCGGGATTCAACCAGGGAGGAATGGAAAGTGTGATACTTGCGTTGGCATTGACTTTCGTTCGACTCTTCGGGGTCTAACTTTGCCAATGGGCTCTTTCATCGCTCAGCTATGCGTTAGGAGCCTCAGGTTGATGTGCTCTACTTTCTTTATGCTGTGTATGGAACCAAACTCGAGAGTAATGTCCTCTGTTTTCATTTGATACGGGATGCACGTGTATCTACACAGACTGCTCCAACTGATGGCGAGACGATACATGTTTGTAATCTTAGCGGCCGAGTGCTGCTGATTTAACCAACCAATTCCACTCGATCTTCGACATCAAGCTGTAGTCCAGAAAGTTCATGAAAGTAAAGCCCCCTCGTTGGCAAATCGCCTTGCTTCTGGTGGTGCTGGGGCAGGACATCCTAGCTCGTTAGGCTTTTGGGCAGCGAACCCAGTGAGATCTGAAGCCTACCTCCATTAAAGCAAGCTTGACAGATATGATGCATGGTATTATCTATGACCTCCTGGGCCTATTATCGATTATGTATAATATAACCACAGACTGAACCACCCATGGTCTAAGTCCAGCTTATTTCATGGTATACATGACCTTTTCAACCACTAACGCCTTATAGTTTCAATCACAGACATGTCTCGCGGATGAGAAAAAGAAACCCCCAAGCGCCGCCTGTGCGAGCAACAAATGAAAGAACACACGTATAGACATTCGGAAAAGTATGATATATGTATGCACTCGTCGGCTGGAATGAGAATATGCCGTCTCCGAACAGGAGCTCTGCTCAACCTTGTTGAGACCGAGGAATGTAGGTCGACAGCGGGTATCTCGAATGAGGACAAGATAAGATGCACAAGTGATGAAGAGGCCAGCGCAGATGCTGGCATACCGCTCAAATGGTTCTATATAGCCAAGGGTAGCGAAGTTCAGGGTCGAGAGAGCGGAGAGTCCGACACTTTCATCGCGTGGTGGCTAGTACCTGAAACTGGCCGGTAGACATGCTCGAAGAACAAACTCAAATGGCCGAGATCTTTCGTAGATACGGCCATGAGTCTAGTATGGCATATTTTTCGATCGGGCGTGATGTTCTCAGTGCATGATGATGAGAGAAAGGCCGTCGACCCAGGCGCCGCATGATCCCGAGACACCGGCAACTTTATAGCCCAATGGAGGAATCAGATTGTAGCTATAGCATTTTGGTTAGTATAGTGACGAAAACGGGACTGAAAGGTACTCATACCCTGAGCCTCCACTAGCATTGCCGAAGACGCCAGACTTTCGGCCTAAGCTGGTCAAAATCTCGATAGCGTCGATCCAGTGGCCTGCCCGAACGTAGAAGCCTAGGAGTATTTCTCCACGTCGTGTATCTGGCCCGTGATTTAGTAGGGAGATACTAGTTTTATCATTCTGATAAACTTACCCAGGACGAAGTCGTCAGGCTTTCCTTCCCGTTTCCCAAATAACTGACTTGTTGCATCCTCGTAGAAAAATTCCAAACCATGCAACTTGGCGTCATGATAAACCTTGATGGATGTCAGGAGTTTAGTGGACTGGAAAGCACAGTCTAGGAGGACCTGCTCGGATTGAGTTTCAGGTAGTTGGGATAGTCCAAGCTTGCAACCTCGAAATCCCAACCCCTTGGGAAGCTTGACCTGGGAATTCTTGGTTTTCAAGGTGCTGATCGAGTCAACGGTGAACTTGCCCAGCGCACCGGAAAATATGGACATCTTTATCTGCTTTTTCTTCTCCTTGTCGGTACCGAAAACACGTTGTCGCAGCTCACTCTCCGTAATCGTGACCTGTTTGGGAAGCCCATTGCTTGTCGATTCACTGTTGATATATTCGATAAAGTTGCGGCAAACCTGATCCTCTTCGGCATACAACTCTATGAAGGCAATCCCAGTCGTGGCTGTCAATAAGATCTTGCCGTTCTCGACCGGCCAAACCTGGACACTATCGTCCGAGCTCATCGGGGAATCATTAGGGAGGCGGAAGCAGGGGTGAAACCGGAAGCGCAGAGTATCTAGCCTGTGCCACGTACATTCGTCCTGTGGTAGGCAGGGATTAAGACCCTGCGTTTTCGTTCGAGTTGAGAATGGCTCGCGGGTAAGGAAGGAGCGGTTAAGACGGACGTAATCTCGGAGCATGATCCCTGATTCCTGATGAGGGCAACCAAAGACGTGACCAACTTCGTGTAGATGAGCCCCTATGCCGATATTGGCAGACTCCCAGTTTGACCCACCCTCGCCACAGTCGTTGGCGACATGGTCTGTGTTGGTACGGGTACAATCCGTGAAAGAATCCACCACTTCTTCCAAACTAGAAGGGTAGCTTTGAAGGCAGTGAGACCCGAAGATCGCCATTTTCAGGTCGCCTTGGCTCGAGCCTAGGGCGGCATGACCAGTGATGATCTGCGATTCCGTATCCCAATGGGAATCGAGCAGTAAGACGGAGACATATTGTTTCTGACCCGGTTTCAAATGAAAGTGATCCTTTACAGCGTCCTGCGCGATGCGGAACAGCTCATCCTTCCGGGTGGCTGGGCCATATTGCTGAGCGATTTGGAGGTCGCGGAGCTCAGCGACCGTTTTCTCAGTTCGAACGACATGAACCTTGGCTTCGTTGCGCATCTGGCCACTAGTTGCATCACGCTGACTGACCGTACCTAGTTGCCATTCCTCCTCGAAACGGAAGCATCGGCGCCCAAGATTGTTGCGGAACATCTGTTCGCCGGTGAATGCCTGCCAGAGGTACGCAGCCATCCGATACTTCCGAATGGCTGTATCTAAATCATTGCCCTCGCGCTGCTTTCTTTCCGGCACGGCATCAAAGGTTTCCTCAGAGTCTTTTCCGAGTAGGATCACCAAGTGAAGAGGTGGTGAATTGGATAAAGGAAGGTGATTCACGTTGATCCAAGAGGAATGCGTCGCTTGGTGCAGGCTAGCTGAAGACGACTTGGTTGAAACAAAGTCGAGGCGTAATCGATTGGGACCCGGAACTAAGTGCACTAGGGCTTTAAAGTGAGAGGAGGTGACTGGCCATGAAACCGGTGGAAAGCTATCTTGGTGATGATTAACCGTTATACTCCCATCCAGCGGATGTTGCCTTGGATCCCCAACTTGGCCGTATATTAAGAGGACCTTTTGGTGGACCTGCGACTAAGTCAGCTTCCGTGTAATCCACAGGGGTCGTAAAGCCCACCCAAGTATTCTCTTGAATAGAAATAATCCTCGGAGCGTAGGGAGAGGATGGCGCAGGCGACCGAGTGGCACCATTAATGGATGGTGAGCTACCTCCCTGTTGAATGGTTAGACTCGCAGCGAGTTGATAAGTGGCGAGACACATACGAAGTAGCTATTTCGTTGAGATGGCGAGGTCATGGGGTGTGGTCGCTGCTGGGGCACAGGAAGGGGAGAACTGCCATTGGAGCCATTCTGGGAAGGTAGATTATGCGTGGAGAGAGTGGGCTTGATGGACGAGGGCGGAGTGACAGAACTGTAGGACGCGGAGTCAATGGTCGAGGATGAGTTCCCTGATGTGCCGTCCCCATTCGACTGAGCTCCAGAGGACTTTTCTGTAGAATGCGACGTACTTCGAAAGCTAGTCTTGGAGCGGCGGCGAAGGTTTTTGAAGAGCGGCATGATAGCGAAGGAACAGTTGCCGTGCTGAGTCGCGCCTAGTAGAGAGAGTGACTTGCGGTTGGAGACTGATGCAGTCGGTGTTGGTGTTGGAGCTGTAGGGTTGGACGAAAAGGGAAGGAGCGACCCTGAGCTGAGGCTGGAACTCGAACAAAGCTTTTCTTGCGGGTTTCAGAGCATCTAAGCAGGCCTGCGGTATATTCGAATAGGATCAATGTCGAGACAGATTTTAGGTAGCGAGCGACGAGGTGGCGGATTGTATGTTATTCTTCTCCTATCTGGAGCTGGCGACCGTTTGCGGCGAATGTTGACGAATGACGACCCCCCACATCCACAGGAACTTCAGGTACAAAAGGAATAGCGAATGGCTGGAGCTCATTAGCGGATGATAAGAAACAGGAAACGCGAAACAAAAGCAAAAGCAAAGGACGGAGAAAACAAGGCAGTAGCCGACCAGCTGTTACTCGGCGAGGCAAAGAAGCAATCGCCAGCGCTCAAAGTGGGGAGCAGACATCCAAGGAGAGGACCAGGTTTGAAAGCGTGTCGCAGGATGATCAAGCCTAGGGCTTGGGGGCCAGGATGGGAAATGGTTGACATACCAAGGCAGGTCGGGTGTGATGCTCTTTGAAAGGCGCAGGCGCAGGGAGTGGAAGACTCAGAAATTCTGGCCAGCAAAAACGTGAGGAAAGTTCATCTCAGCGATGACCAGCGATAACCAGCATTTTGAGATGAGACATGGAAACCATCCATCGCGACGTGAGTGGGTCTGTGGACAGGATAGAACTTGTCTAGTTTCACCTCACAGCGATCGACTGCTAAAATAATACGGAGTACTTGTCGCTTGCCGACCGATGACACAGGCGTTGGTGCAACGGCAGCTCACTAACTACTATTTATTCCGTACAGCTATCTAAGCTCACCAAGCTCTGAAAGTCTTGGTTTACTCGTGTACAGTGTACACAGTTTATACTGAAACCGAATCGACCTCCGAAAACAGATTCTAAACGCAATGCAAGAAGACTTGAAGGCGTTGAGGCTATCGAGCATTGCATCATCTCGTCCCTGATGACCACGTCATACATCGCAGATTTCCTGTTCCTGCTGAGTGGACCTGGGAATTCGACAGCTCACGGACTCCGTACCTTATCTTGCTGCTCCTTTAATCATCAATGGCATGCAGGCTGCGGATGTCGGGGTAAATCTCCTCAGTGTCATACAGTCGCACAAGTCCAACGCGAACAGTTGATCATAGTCCAACCTCAGACCAGAATGTTTGTTTTGTCTCGCCGCTGAAAGGGATGAGGATTTGAGGAAAAGGAGGAATGCATCCACTAGCATGAATCGTTCGGAGTATTTGGCTGGACTATTCAAAACGGTACATAAACAGCGGCTCCATTTTCGGACATTATTGGGGGTATAAACTCCTGAGTTCTGACTCCTGAGTTCCAGGCTGAAGATATTTGGTTTTGCTCGATTTCGATCTGCTCGCTCGCCGCTCGGGAGTGCTGAAGGAATGTGGCCGGACCGGGGAATGCGTCGGTCGCGATGGCACGCGTTTTGGCTCCACACCACAAATTGTACAGACTCTTTGTTCCCCTGGACAACAACGCAAAAATTTGATCTGGGAGAACTCAGCCTGCATTTGATTTTTTTTTTTCTCCTTGTGTAATACTGTAAATGCTGGAGTGTACCTGAAGCATTGAATTGCAGACTGCCCTGTTTAGTGCATATCGTGTGCTCCAATTGGGGGTCTACATATTCCTTCGTTCAATCTTCCAGCCGCCCTTCTTCCCTCTTGCCCACTCATCCACTCGCTGAGACCACCACCTCCTGGCTTCTTTCATCCCTTCTTTCTAGATCCCGGTTCTTCCTGTGCGGATTTGAGGGCTTGCTTTCATTCCTCTGATTTATGTTCCCCTTCAATCTCTTCCAAGCACTGTCTGTCCCCTCAAGCAATGGTCCTGTCTAACCCGGAGAAGACGATCCGCAAAATCGACATCGCCCAGGTATGTCAATTCTCTAAAGGCCGGCCAGTTTCGAGGTAGATTTATTATAGAATGCTCTAATGTTTGCCTGTGCTCAACAACAGGTGTCCCTCAACCTTCAGGACCGTCTCGGTCTCGCCAAAGTCAAATACCAGAACGGGCGGCTCCCCTCACGCCAGAATGGCGGCCTACACATATCCTTTGGTGGCAGCGACAAGCCATCGGACTCCTCCTCCGATGTTTCCAATAGCCGCTGCGAGACCCCTCTGACATCGCCGCTGCGAGTATCATCCTATTCGAAGGAGCTACCACGGTCGTCCCGGAACAGACATGCTGCAACTTTCAACTCCCGAGTCATGCAGCCGATGCTCTCTGCTAGTCGAAAACGTATACGATCAGACTCGATTGCAGACCGTCCATCAAAAGTATCGCGAGTGTCATGGAAGAGCTCCTATCAACTGCCCGAGTCGTCGCCTGGATTCCGCCGTCACACCAGCTCCCGACACAACCTGCCGCTCATAAGGGAAACCGCTCCCATCCCGGGGCTTTCGTCACCAGGATACCATGCCCAGTCGGATGATGATAATGACCCGGATCTTCCGGTGCACAGTTTCCAAGTCAGCTCTGTCGTGGGCTCATCGCCTCCTCGAACACCTCCCCCGAAGCATGCATCCCTCTCACGGAAGGACCGCAACCTCCGCCATGAGGATGGAGCAGATCTCCTCCTGTATCTAGCCAACTCCCCAACGCCAGCTAGAATTGCAAGCAAGAATCAGCCCCAAGCTTTCCCTCCGTCGACTCCGCCCAGTCAACATGCCGTTTTGCCATGTCTGACACCGACTCCTGGAGGAGGGGGTGTCTTCCCCAACTTTGGCACTCCCAACCAGCAGTTCAACTTTGCGGACTTTGTCAATGTGACTCCTAGCCCAGCTCAACCTGCGTGGGGTGGCCGAACCCCAGGTGGCCTTGCTAGAACCCCTCTCGCTAGTAGAGATGTTCGGAAGCGATCTAACTTTGACAACCTGCTACCTCCAGGAATCGAAAGCCCGAAGCTACGAGAAAAGGGATCTGGCGCTGTCTTACAGCTGGGCGGAGAATTGCGACCATGATCCTTTATTCATCCTCCCTCTTTGCCCCTGTCATACAACCCTTGTTACGACCCTTGATGACCGCTATGTATACACCTTGTCATGCCCCGTTTTGTATCTACCTAATTCGCATTGTGGCAGCTTGTCCATTTTCCTTGTTTTCTAATCCCTATGCACAAGTCTAGCTGAATAAGACTGATGCGAACCATGTACAACCTACCTTCCCTCTTCATACATACCCACATACCCCTTTGTTTCTTATGTCTCTTGCTCCCGACACTACCCCAAAATCGAGGGAACCCATTATCAACCCGCAATGGTCGAGATAACTTCAAGTGTGTCCTCATGCCTATCCAAAATGAACTCTAGTTCAAATACGTTTGTATTCTCGAGTCCTCAACATAGGACGAATATACTTGCAGCCCGCCGTCATGGGCACCCTAGATTCAACTTCCACTACCCTCAATTATGTACATCATTACTTTGAACTCTGTTGGTTGGTCTCTACTCCAAAACCTGTAGATTGCCACCTTCTATCCTCTATCTTCTCATACAATACACGCCAAGTACATGAATGTCTACAAGAGAGAGAGAGAGAGATGAAAAAAAGGTAAAAGGGGAAGGGTCAAGTATGTCAGATACGATAAACAAAATTAGAAGGGAATGTATAGATATAATCACGCGAGTGCACGATCCGAAATAACGCATTGACGCTCCTCTACTTTTACCACTAAAAGACGCGGTAAAAGGCCACAAAAGACCGCCACAATATTAATGCTGAGCGTGGCGGCGACGGAGCTTGCGGTTGGCACAGGCGCCCTTGGGAGGAGCGGCAGCAGACCCGCTTGGAGTAGCGGGGACGTTTTCAGCGGGGGTGCTCTCGGCCGGGGGCGCTTCAATGACAGGAGCCGGCGTGGAAGTAACCACAGCCTCAGGCTCCGGTTCGGGAGTAGGGGTTTGAATGACGGGGACGCTGACAGTGGCGCTCTCGGAAGGCTCAGCGCTGCTAGCGCTGTCTCCGCTGCTAGCGCTGTCTCCGCTGGAAGAGAGCTTGCCGACTCCCGCGTTAGCAAGGACGTAAGCGGCGACTTCCTCCACTGGTAGGATGGTGAGCTGGCCTTCCTCATCAGCAGGCCAGCTGGAGAGGACGTCGGAGTTGGCGACCGCGGTGGCCTCAGAGTCGGTGAGGAGGTTTGCGACGCAGGTGCGGCCGAGGGCGGAGGAGCAGGTTGATACGTCATCCGAGGAGACGGCAAAGGCTGCGCCAGAGTCGTGAGGTTCTTCATAGGCGGATTTGACGTCTTCAAAGACGTTGCCCTCGATCAGGATGTTGGCCTCGCTCATGTCGAAGGCGTGGCCGGTGTTGTCGTACCAGTAGTTGTTGTAGACGTGCCAGTAGCCTGGGGCGCCGATCTTGGGAGCACGGCCGGAGGTTTGGTGGATATAGTTGTTGGCGAAGGTAACCTTGTCGTTCTCGCCGAGGGCGAGGCTGGTAGATATTAGAGTCATCCTGACAAGGAGGGATTTGGGTAGGCCGCTTACATCGTCCAGTAGTGGTGACCATCACACGAGGCCGACCAGTCCGTGGCACCGTCAAGCTCACAGTTGGAGATGGTAACACTTCCACCTACAAGAATGTTAGTCTGAAACCGTACGGCAAGGGAGAGGGACCTACTTGTTTCGTATCCAGTGACAAGCATTTGACGACCGACAAGGGAAATTTTGACGTGATCAATCCAGATCAAATCACAACCATCAAGCGAGATACCATCACCACCCCAGATGTACTGCGGGTTGAGCTCGGTGATGTGGATATTCTGGACGATGATGTTGCTCGTGCCATGGAGACGAAGACCGGTACCACGAATGACACCGGCATCGCCCACACCAACGATTGACTTGTTCGGGCCAACTTCAAGACCGCTCAGACCGGCATTGTCATATGTGCAGGTGGTCGTAGGAGAGTCACCACACCAGCCGATGCCAACCTCAATAGCATTTTGGCCTGCATCGCCACAAGAATTGGAGTCGGGAATGCAGCACTCGCAGTCAACACATGTGTCGCCGAGAAAGTTAAACTCCTTGTCAATGAGAATGACACGGGGCTCATCGTCCGCAAGCCACTGAGTTAGCTCGTCGTTGTCTGCTGGAGCCGCAGGGGTCGCATCACCGCCGCCAGTGGTGCCTGCACCGAAGCCAAACGGAGTGCCGACGACCTGGGCGCGAGCCGCTGCTCCGAGAAGAGTGGTTGCGGCAATCAAAGAACGGATAATAGCCATCTTCTTGGTCGAAATGAAGGAAGGACTCGGTGGTGATTTCTCGAGATAAGGAAAAGAGAGAGGAAGTGACTGAACCAGCAGTACCTTCAAGACACAATGAAAGAAAGACAATGGGTGGATGCTGGATAGCACTTGGTCAGAGGTGGACGAAGCACCGGCCGCTGTTCTTTATAGTATCCAACAGGGGATCCTCAGCCTTGAGGATTCCAAGTTGTTCCTGATTAGGAAATCGTCAATCCGAAACCAGTGGAGGCTCTTGGCGACAGACCATTCCAAGAGTGACGAGTCGCGCTCGGACTTTTGATCAATTTTGCAATAACCCCCGATACTCTCCTCCTCACTGACATTAACTGACTCAAGTTGGCTTGACTCAGCACAAGCCCTCATTTTCTGGCGTATCTCAAGTTGCAAGGGTTCGTGCCTGCATTCTGAGAGCTTGACCGTTCTCCGCCTTGACAGGGACAGTTTGCCCGCACCCATACTCTATCCGAAGCAGAGTTAGGATGGATTTGGAATGGACATGCAAAACTTGCGTCCACCAGGATTAAATTAGGTTTCAAGACCCCAGTTCAGCCGCCAGTCAGTGGATTGACGTTTGCAAGGGTCTTGAAGGATCCACCAAGTGTTACGAACTTATGACCTGACATGCTTTTAATATTCGTCGGCCCCAGAAGACGAGGGGTTCGGCCGCTCGGCAGCATGGATTGGCAGCCACCTGCTTCATCGGCAGGACTCACTACGAGTCGAAAAGACAATCCTCTTCGCAGGTGTCTCCTGTGGCATTTCTAGCAAGTCTGAAACAGCGGAATCTGCATCTGGAGGGAAAAGGGTGCTCCAATTTGTGGGCAAATAAGCTCTCTAGGCGATCCCAATCATTGCGCAGGTCAGTCTGCATATCAGTACTGAGTGGCGATCCGCAAGAGCACCGTCTTGTTTGACTCTGGAGGGAAGGCATAGATTCGTCAGCCATCATGGCCAGGAGGTATCCGCAACGCAAATGGTTCCCGCAGGACTTCAGCACAGTGGATAGTGATCTCCGTACACTGAAGGGTTCATGCGTACGGGTCAGAAGTTGAGGTTCACTCTGTCAATATACCATTCCATTGTCATTGGCCTTCCAAGTCTGCAATCCGATCTGCATTCACCGCTGTGTCTGCCTGTGTACGTTCCGACTGCTTTCTGTAAAGCGATGCAAGGTAGTCTGACGTAGAGGCCTCGTCGATAGATTTATCCTCCCGGACTTTGAGAAAGCGGGGGAAGCGTAGACTGAGTCCGCGTGCATCACTCACCAATCCAATGGCGGCAGGATAAGTCGGACTCAGAGTGATGTCTGCGAATGCTGTTTCCCAGACCTCCTGTGGCTCAAACCACACATCCGGCTCGCCGTTGTACTCGACGTAGCTCGGCCGGGAGATTATATTCGGACTCCCTTGTTCATATTTGTCCTTATTCGCCTGATAAAATTTATCAGTAAAGCCAGACATGCACTTTGTAACGGCTTGCAGGCTTCCGGTTTCTGGGTTGCGGACGGCCAGCAGAATCGGTGACCACCATTTGGCTTTGCGTCCGTTGCCATGCCAGGCAGCCACAGGGATTAGGTCCAATGTTTCTGATGAGGCGCTATAGTCCTTTTTCACCTTGAGCCAGGATTCAAGTCGCTTGTCAGGTTCGTACGTGGACAACAGGGCCTTTCGCCGTGTGCCCTTCGTTGGCTTTTCCCCAGCGCCCTCCGCGGGAGTGTTGGACGTGTCTGTACCTTGATTGTCACTGGTCGGCAACCCCAGGGGAATGTTATCGAGAACCTTGACCATGATGCCTTCGCACCTGCTGTCCGTGGCGCTCTTAAAGAAATCCAACACCGTTTCGGAGTCCGCGGACGTTGCATCAAGGCTTTTAACCCAGGTGAACCTGTTAGGGATTTCTGCAAAGAGGCTCCTCAGTAGCCCCCTTCGCTCACGCAAAGACCGGTCTAGAAGAGGTGTTCCATTGAGATACATCAAGTCAAATGCAAACAGACAAACATTTATCTTGATCGCTCCGACTTCAACATTTTTCTTTGCGCGATTGGTGAGGATCTGGAAAGTCTGGAGCTCGCCTGTGTCTTGCTCTACGGCAACCACTTCACCTTCCAGAATGAAGCTCGAAACACTTCCACCTCTAATCTGAGGAACAAGAGAGACAAGATCGGGGTATTTCACCGTCATTTGCTCCAAATGTCGGGAAAAGATGGTGACTTTGCCTTGATCATCACAATGAACTTGAGCACGCTGGCCATCGTACTTGTACTCACACGTGAAATCTCGCCCTTGGAGTTTGGTCAACATTTCGGAGAGATCCCGAGTGATGCTGCCCAACATTGGCATTAGCGGCACATGGAGTTGTAACCCACAGCGTAGGAGGAGCTCTTCAGTGGGGCCAATCTCCAGCAAGCAGGGCACTAGATCATTGTAACTTGGGTGCCTTGCATATGAAGCCTTGACGAGCTCTTCGGCAGTGTTGTAAATCTCAGCGAGCTCATCCTTCTTGAGACGAGCTAGGTCCTGCTGGGGCCGGATGGCAAAGCATGCGTTGGGCGGACGGGAAATCGAGAAAGCCCTTGCAAGCGCTGTGAGCATGGTTGTCTTCACAGCGCCAATCCGCAGATTTTGAACTAGAGTTCGCACGATGTATCGGCTTTCTTCCGCACCGCGAGTATCCTGGAGCAGCTTCTCCACGATACGTTGTTTCGATTCCTGGCTTCCACTGCCTTTGCTCATGGCTATCTTTATAAGAGACTGGTAGACACCTTTGATGCTTAGCGGCTTTGGCTTTATCAATGTAAAGCTCTGCCTCTTTTTCGCCTCAAAAGCCACGTCGCCAGCATCTCCAAGTCTATCGTACAAAGCCTTCAGACCCTGACTGTCTAATCCGTATATCTTCTTAAAAGCCTTGGATATCGAAGATCCTCCGAGCCCGAGTTCGAGTTCATGATACGGAGGCGAAATGGAGTTTGTTGCGAGCCAAACCGCTGGAAGCACACTTGAAGGATCCCCTTCAATAAGGATCCGTAAGAAATTGACCAACGTATCGACAATCTTTATGCGACTTGAAGTTGCATTGGCGAGAACAAAAGCTCTAGTAAGGAGAGCGTAGGAAGCATCCCCTCCTTGGGCCGCCCAATGTGCCTTCAGTTCCCCAGTATATCTTGAGGCCTCGAATACCAATGGACTCTGGTCAAGCGGAATAGAGAGCGAGATTTTATCTTCTGTTCCGGCAGAGGATTGTAGCGAAAGTACACCCTGCGACCTAGCCTTCTCTAATTCTCGATCTGTTTCCGAAGATGTGGTAGGCTTGGCTTCGTCAGCGGTCCGTAGGGGAGCGTTTTGCTCGTTATTCCATTCAGCCTGAAGCTTTCGAGCAAGAGCTTCATCAGAAAGACTCTGTTCGGTGTCTTCTGGATCAGCTGCTGGCTCTAGCTTCTCTAGCCTTTTGGGCGTTTGATTCTGGAAGAATGACGCGATGCTGCGGGTGTTTGGGGCATCCCTTTTGCGCTTTTTGGCGGGGCTAGACATCCTGAGATATCACGTTTGTTGTAACAAGGTATAGGGAGATAGGCTGGCGTCCATAGCAGAATCCATGACGCGGAGTGCGTTGATGACGACAGGTTGTGGTGACTCTGGGCAGGTCAAGCTCCCCCAGAAGCGGAGTTCGGCGGTGGTTCAGTTTGCGACACCTTGACTAATTCAGTGAACAGCTTCCTCCCCCCACCAACGCCACAAAATGGCGACTTCGACGTCTACGTTAGAAACGGATGAGCAAGTGAGAGTGCAGGACTATCTAAACGACAAAATCCAGACATCTACCGACTTTGAGAGCCTTGAGTCGCTGCTTTCGAACCTGCGAACCCAGCATGAGCTCCAGCGAAAGCAGGTGCGCCGTTCGCTATCTACTTCGCGCTGGTTACCCCGGGCCTGTGCTAATTAGTATTATAACAGCTATCTGAAGCACAGGAAGCTCTATCAAAGGCAACAAAATCCTCTAACGACCATGTCGAAACAACTCGCAAACGCGCGGAAGCGTTCAACGAGCAACAGGCCGACATCGACCGACGACTAATGGCATTGACCAGATCAAACGCTAGTGACGAGGCTACAAAGCGATTCGAAGCTGGTATCAGAAAACTACAAAGACTAGAGTTATCGAGAGGGTATATTGGACTGTTGAAAGACGCTGAGGATTTGAGGTATGGTACTGCCCAACTGCTCTCCGGGTCATAGTCGCTGAGACAGCCTACAGTACAAATGCCTTGCAGAGCATCCAGTCTGCGCCTCGATTAGCGATTACGTCGTACTCTCAGCTACGGAATATCGTTGAGCAGTTGAAAGAGGCCCAGCCGGCCGCGGAAGGTGCAAGCCCCCACCTGGTTGACTATGTAGGGCAACTGGCGTCGAAACTTCGCATGGAACTGAAGGGAGAGTTTACAAGCCAATTACAGTCGACCTTAGAACAGATAAAATGGCCGTCGAAGGACCTCGATCTCTCATACGGACTCAGATTGCAGTGGAAAGAACATGTTGAGCTGCTTCTTGACCTACAGATTCCGTATGTTTCTTCCTTGGTGCCTGCCATGTGTTCGCCCCTAAACAATCTCCCAGAGAACTCAATTCTTACGAGAGCGCATCCAAACAACGAAATGCGCAGCCGCCAGTTTTGTTTCCATTGGAAGTCATGGTGCACCCTCTACAGCTTCGCTTCAAGTATCATTTTAGTGGCGACAAGCCAACAAACAGGCTTGATAAGGTATGTTGACATGATTTGTGTTATCCAGTGCTCTAACAAAAAGAAAATAGCCCGAATATTTCCTTGCCCATATAAATGATCTTCTGAACAATCTTGGCGGCTTCTTTACCTCTTTTCTTCAGCCCATATTCGAGCAAAAATCGCAAACCGTCGGGCATCAGCTGGCATGGCACTTCCTCAGCGCTTCTGATGCGTACATCACCGCTCTGCTGCCAATGTTGCGACACAAAGTAAATGCATATCTTCCGCAAATTTCAACACATCCGCAGCTACTCAGCCACTTTGTCCACGAATTAATGAACTTCGACAATGATCTCCGCGAGACTTGGAACTACATGCCTGATCCTTACTCACAAGAAGATTGGAGAGGGCTGGCGTGGGAAGTTCTTTCGAAAGAGGGATGGTTCGACCGCTGGCTCCAGGTTGAAAAGAACTTTGCGCTGGCCCGGTACAAGGAGATTGTAGACACACCAGACAGCGGTCATATTGACTATGAAGGAGTCGATCCATCCGCGACCAAGCCGACTAGAGCCGCTATCCGTGTGAATGACCTTTTGGAAACGATCACCGAACGATATCAGCCCCTATCGTCGTTCAGCCAAAAGCTCCGGTTCCTCATTGACATTCAGATCACCATATTTGATCAATTCCATGAACGCTTGCACTCAGCTCTCGAAGCATACCTCGCCATGACATCAACAATCGGCCGCACCGTGCAGGGAGCGGATGGACAGGCCAGTGTTGAGGGCATTGCTGGACTAGAAAGGCTTTGCAGAGTCTTTGGGAGTGCGGAATATCTCGAGAAAAAAATGGAAGACTGGAGTAACGAAGTGTTTTTTGTTGAGCTCTGGTATGAGCTTCAGAAACGGGTCAGGCAGAACAGAGACGGGGGCAGGAATGTCGCCGGTTCTATGTCGGTTGCCGACGTAGCTTCACGTACCTCTCCGGCTGTTAGCAACCGTCAGACTATGGACTCGCGGGATGAAACGTCTGAAGGGGCTCTATTTGACGAGACCGCCTCAGCATACCGTCGCCTCAGGCTGCGTTCCGAATCCATCATCACCTCAACCCTAACGTCCACTGTACGATCCGCACTCAAGAGCTACTCCCGCGTGTCCACTTGGGCAACCATCTCTGACGCCTCTGGCTCCGCAACAACTCCTCTACCCCCAACTGCAGATCTTGCGCCTGCCATGCGCACCCTGTCTACTGCCATCTCCTTTCTCTCCCGTGCACTAGGTGTTGCGCCGCTGCGACGGATCGTTCGCCAGGTCCTTCTTTCTACACAAACGTATATATGGGGCAATGTACTTCTACGCAACGCATTTTCCTCCACTGGTGCCTTGCAGCTCGCAAGTGATTTGGATCATCTGTGTAACGTTGTCGATGTGGCCCTTGGTCCTGCAGCTCCCGCCGGAGGCTCCAAAGGTATTCTCCAGAAAATGAACGAAGGCCTTCTGATCCTTAATCTTGATGCGCATGCGCTTCAAGTAATTGGTCAAACCGACGAGTCTACTAGATCTGAGCAAGATAAAGCCCTAGGGCTGTGGGAGGTTGAGAAGAGGCTCTTCAAGGACAACGAAAGTGCAAGAGATGTGCTTGCTGATCTGGGAATAGAGACTCTTACTGAGGCCGAAGCCAGGGGTGTTCTCGAGAAGCGCGTCGAGATCGGGAAATAAGGTTATAGCTTTATGAAACATGGTGTGAGTTAAAACATCACTATTTGCATTGCTCGGCTTTACCAAGCCATTGCATATACTATCGCATTGAATATTGATTGTTCTTGCGAATTGAGAGTACTTGAAATCTACTTTATATGCATCTATCGGAGGATCTATCTTCGTGTCATGCATGCCTTATCACTGGTGAATAACAGGCCCATGGCCTCGTTCTCCAGGCCTCTTTGCCGCCGATGGCTCCGCTTTGAGATTCTCGACAATCCCTGGCCCAACGTCCTCAATGGCCCGAACGAGCCCTTCGACAGTCTCGCGACTGGTCTGCACATTAACGACACACCGGAAGAATTTGCCATCGCCAACTGCATTCTCGTCCCCGCTTGGCGGCGCATAATCAACCATGAAACCCCGTTTCACAATCGCGTGCGTTATTTGCTCCGTGACCTTGCTGTTGGCCTTGGCTCGCTCTTTTTCATTTGAGACGACACCGGCACCGCGTGGATGGAGGAGTTTACCATCCGGTGCATAGTAGAAGCATACCTGAAGACAAGGAGGTGGGTTCTCGCTGACGAGGACAAAGTTAGGGTTACCCTGAACAAGTGTCGCAAGGTATGTTGCTGTCTCGCAGGCTGTGTCAATCTGGCTTTCGTACCCGGCTGTGCCGTAGTACGTCCAGCCGAGGAAGAGCTTAAGCGAGTCGGCGCGGCGGCCGCATTGGAGTGTTAGGTCTGCAAGATCCCATATTTCGGGAGAGTCGGTGTCTAGCTCCGACGCTGTCCCTGGCTCAACTCCGTTTCCTGCCGAAGGGACCTCGCTTTCATCCTCGTTATGGAAGAGGTATCCGGCAGGAAGAGTGTTTGCACGATGGAATTGCCGCAAGTCTGCCGCTAGTAAGAACGAACAGGTTACAGGGACTCCCAGCATCTTATGTGGGTTGATGGCAATGCTGTTGGCTTTTTCCGCGCCTGCGAGCTTGTGGCGTTGGCGTTGTGAAAAAGCGAACGAGCCACCCCAGGAACCGTCCACATGTAGCCATAGGTTATAATTCTTGCAGATGGTTGATATCTCCTCAAATGGGTCGAAAGAACCCATGACTGTTGTTCCGGCAGTTGCGTTGACGTAGAAGGGTGTGCGCTTTTCGCTCAATGCCTTTTGGACCAGCCTTTCGAGCTCTGCAGGAATCAGTCGCCCCTGTTTGTCAATTGGAACCGACCAGACCGCATTGCTGCCGAGGCCTAGCATTTGAGCTGCCTTTTCTATACTGTAGTGTCCGTGAGCGCTCGTGAACAGAACGAACTTGTAGTCGCCATTGCCGTCGGTCTTCGTGCTTGGGTATAGATTATTGCGCGCAATGACAATAGACGTCGTATTTGATGCAGAGCCACCCTGAACTGAAATTCCACCAGCTCGCGGCCCGGTTAATCCAAAAAGCGCAGCCAGCTGTTGTCCGGTATACTTCTCGATGACGGAGAGAGCCGGCGAGACCTGATATACATGGACGTTCGTGTTCAACGCCGCAAGTATTAGCTCAGACGCAACACCAGGCGCATTTGTCGAAGCATACAGCTTGTCTAGGAAGCCTTGATGCCAGGTGTTGACGGAGTACTGGAGGACCTTGCGAAGAATCTCGATCAAGCCCTCTTGTCCAGTACCTTGTTGCGGAAGGCTCAATTGCAAGATATTCTGCAGTTCTTCCGGCTTTTTGTAGTTCACCAGCGATTCACCAACTACTGTGTGGTCTCCGTTGGCCCCATTGGCCTTGTTGGCGCCATTTGTTCGAGCTTTCGGGGCAAGCGTATCCTGGTCCGCGGATCGGATGAAGGGAATTAGAAGGTCTTCGACTGCGCTCAAAAGCTATACAATGAGAGACGCCATCAGTGTTCTATTTTTTTTTTGTATCGCAAGCCGCCTCGAATCAATACATGGAAAGTCCGAGGCAGCAAAAAGGGTATAGGAAGTTTTGTGACTCACATTGCGGACCTCTTCTGCGCGGCTTGAAAATGAAGGCACTGCCATCCTGCAGATAGAATATAAATATACAAAGTTGAAGAAATATGAGACACTCTATGAAGGGAGGAACAAAACGCAAACACACAAGTCTATCCAAGACGCAAAGAAATAACTAAGGAATAATAATGCCCCTCATGGGGGTGGAGAGACGGATTGGGAGTCTTCGGGTCTTGCACCGGTTGCGGATCCGCTGGAGATGGCGACAGAAATTGGAGCCGTGACATCATGCGGTTAGTGCTCAGTTTCTTAGTCCATATTTTCTGATATAGAGGTTCAAGTCCAGATGGATTATAACGGGCTACATAAAGGACCTGGTGGGTGCCGCTGATGGACGTTGGAGATTGCTGCAGGGTGGCGCTTGGGGCACTGGGCATGCCCACTCCTGAGGAAAGGAACGGACGAAGTCGACGCCGAAAACTTTTTGCGCTTTTTGATATCTTGATTCGTTGATACATAAGTATGTCATTCAACACTAAGAGTCGCTAAGCGTTATAAGTAATTATTGTTCCGCAGCTACGGCGTTGCCCTGATTCTCAGCCTGCTTGGCAGCGAATCTGGCGCGAGCCACCTCGAGGCGCGACTTGGGCTTCTCTCCAGAGTCGTTGCTGATATCCCTCCCTTTTGCCTTGGCTGCCCACTCGCCTCGTCGCCGCTTATACAAATCCATTGCCCAGTTCCTCCATACAGCACGCCCAACAAATGAATCTCGGAGTGCTAGCTCGTTTTGTGCCAACTCTTGCGCCATTCTCTCCTTGACGAAGAAGATATCCTTGGTCGCCGTCCACAACGCATCCACAACATGAGACCCACTGGTGTCAAGAGCAAGCTCACTTATATGGCCCATGAAACGGCCAGTGAATTGTCGGCGGAACTGTGGCGTGGAGGCGGACGATGTTAGGGCTCGTTGGACAACGTGAGACGACGTTGGATCCTTGCAGATGCGGAGAAGAGCCTCCGGATATAGTGCGAGAAGACTGGTGAAAATCAGGTCGCTTAACGGCCCAGGAGCTGTGAGCATCGTCTGCGCGAGCAACGAGCCATGTAGCTTCTCTGCTGCGGCGGTCGCGGGTTTGGTTTCTTCAGTAAAATCGGGTTTGGGCTTTTCCCAATCCTTTCCGCTATCGGCTGCCGCATCCTGGAGTCGGAGAATTTGCTCAAGTCTTTGAGTTGGATCGGAACCGTAAGAGGTCTCGAGCGCTTTTGCAAGTGGTTTGGTGTCCACTCCTCGGACAATACACCTCTCGATAAGCACTTTCGGCACGATCGTTCGCGATCGTTCAATAAGACCCGGAATCTTGGGCACGATCTGCTCCACAACAGCCTGTAAATCATCTTTGCCTAGTCTTTCCAACACTCGCAGTACGACATAGCCGGCAGTTTGATTGCGCGAAAGCGAGCTCATTTGCTCGCGAAGGTAATTTTTGTAGAGCGCTTTGAACATCTTCCCCGGCATCCAGCGAACCATCGTCTCAAGCAGACGTGAACCAACAGGGTCGTAAAGGAGACCGCGAATAAACTTCACGCTCTCCGAATCCTCTTCAAAGTTCTCGTCTGGAATCAGTCGCTTGATGATAGCATTGGATTGTTTGGCGCTTGACTTTCCAAAATGCGAGAGCTCTAGCCGAACAAGCACCTGCAGAACCGGGTTTCCAACAGGATGCGTCGCAAGCGCCCGTAAATATGTGTCGTCGAGTACGGAGACCATGTCCTGCATGACCTTCTTCAGTGATGTCTCAAATGATTCCGGAACACTTCTCTTTTCCCCAACGGGCGCGACTTCCTGAGTCTCTCCACCGACAATGCCCAACCTTTCCTTCTTGCGACTGGCCACGACTGAATCATTTGACGACACATCGACAGGTTCCCCGGCGAGCACGAGAAGTAGCACTCTGATAGTATGCGAGGCAAACCGTTCAGTCAGCAAGTATCCCCAATTCCCCTGTAGCTCCTCAACGACCGTCATGAACATCTCTGCTAGCGACAATTCCGGCTCGGCTTCCGTGTCTTCCTCTTCGTTGCCATTTTCCGTTCTCCCCGCCGACTTTGAGATTTTCTGCGTCACGCCAGGAGCCGCATTGATAAACAACCTCTCACAACAATGGCTCGCAAATCGGTGTTGTACAAGCGTCAAGAAATGACCAATGAACTTGTTGAATAGCCTCCGAATCTGATAGATGTCTGACACTGAGATCAGCTTCTCCATAAGCCGTGAGCACGATTGACTGCAGGCAATCTTCAATTCCTTCCCTCTAGCCTCCCTAAATACGCTATCCACGAATAGCCGCCGCTCCTCTGCGTCTTGAAACTGGTTCAGCTCAAGCATCTCGTTCGCCCGGCTGAAATACTCCTGCTCTTCGGGATCAAGGAGACCGTAGAATGGCATGTCATCACGCGGCGCCTGATCCTGCTCCTGCTGGCCATCGTCTAGAGGGACGTAGTCTTCTCCGGCGGCGATTGGGTGACTGTTGTCCGCTGAAGGTTTTAGTCGCTTGGTCGCAGGCTCTTCGGGGGCTTCGTCGCGCTTCCGTTTGGTCTCCTCCTTCTTGGCCTTGTCAGCCGCTCGGCGGCCTCGTTTCTGGTTTTCTCGGGGCATGGTGTGACGGTTGGGGGATTTGAGGAAATGGTTGGTCTGCGGCGCTGTGATATCGAAGTTTTTTTTTAATTTTTGCGATAAGCAATGGTCCGAGCGTCCTCCGCGGACTTTTAAGTGTTTGCTTCGTTTGCATCCAGATTGCCTACAGTAAACTGATGGAATTATAGTATACAAAAGCTATTGTACATCATTATTTTAGATAGCGGAGATTTCACTTTTGGGGTGCCGAGTAGATAGCAGAGATATGGCGTCCACACTCAACCCGTTGTCGCAGGTCGACATCGCGGTTGTCAATCGTTGCGCGATGGGGAGGCATGATTTGAAGCCTGGCAACCTCCTTGTCTGATCCTCTTTCCGGCGGTGCATGA
Organism: Aspergillus pseudodeflectus; assembly: GCF_044049435.1. Taxonomy (NCBI): domain Eukaryota; kingdom Fungi; phylum Ascomycota; class Eurotiomycetes; order Eurotiales; family Aspergillaceae; genus Aspergillus; species Aspergillus pseudodeflectus. The sequence goes on along the minus strand of NW_027263778.1, from coordinate 1,166,804 downwards.
ATATGGACCGGTTTGGAAGAGTTGCTTCTCTTGCCGGTCCCAAGCTGAAAGTGCTCATTTCCTCCCCACCATAGCACATCGAGACCTGCGTCGTGAGTCTTGTCGAGAGTGGAAGCAGACCGACGGTCCAGATGCGTTTGGTTGCCTAGGACGGCCGAGACATGAGTCGTTCCAACAGAGATGTCGTTTAGGCGGATCGGGACCAGCGTATTCGTGACTTCATCGTACTCGACTAATCCACTCAGTGCCTTTAGTTTGGTGGGCTTGTCCTGCAGGTGTGTCCATTTGCCATTCCCGAGCGCACCCCAGATACCCCGTCCGCAAGTCCAAACATCGGAGGTGACTTTGCTTACCCCCTTGACATCTTCAGCTAGACCAGCCTGCTGGACATCCACAGTGAAGAAGCTGTTGGCACCGCCGGCTGCAATGCCGGTTACTCTGGGGAGTCGGGGCTCACCGCGGTAGAGCTCTTTGATGGGCACAAAGGTCAGCCTAGCGCTAAATGGCAGCGATGGGTCAAATTGCTTTCCTAGCTGTCCAAAAGAGTTGTCGCCAAATGCAAGAATGTTACCATCTTTGGTGAGCAACAAGGAGTGATAGTCACCAGCTGCAATTTGTGAGACTTTAGTGCCGGGAGGTGTCTGGACCTCGTGGCAGGCGTCCACTGGGCCGTTAGGCTTGGTGGCCCATGTGAGCCCAGGGACACCAAGCTGTCCAAACGAGGGGAAATTTTCAGTGGAGGCAGCGGCGGAAAAGACTCGACCAGAGCTTGTTAAAAGGAGGATATGTTCTAGGCCTCCGCTGATGGTGGTCACCTTCTCCCCCAGCTTCAAACTTGGCTGAATGATACGATAACTCAATTTTGCAGTACCAGACCAAAAGGGCAGCCATGACTTTTCCACGGGCATTTGACCCGACGCCTGGTCGCGCCTCGAGATCGGAAGCGAATAGACCTTGCCATTGGAGGACAGCGCGAGGATACGGTCATGCGACATCGACAGGGAGATCAGGTTCTTCCCAGTAAGCGTCTTTGTAGGCTTGAATTCCGTCTCCGAGTACCCTTTGCCCCATTGTACCAGGTCTCCATTTCCATTAATCGCGGCGCCAGATGTTTCCCCGAGCTTGAGGTCTCTCAGCACCTGACCATCAAAGAAAGGCAACCTCCGCGGAGTCTTGACGACAGAATCTTTGGACTTAGGATCCACAACTCGGTATTCGTTCGTACCCCATAAATAAACACCTGGGCTTTTCAAACTCCGTTTCCTCTGCGCGTACTCCAGATCTTCGATGGGCGTTGACGAGGGAGTCGGTAGGTTTTTCAAGAATTCGCTCTCATCCGGCTTGGTCGCAAACGAATAAATCAGGAAGGTAGCGGTTGCTGTTCCTGCCAGCCCGAGAGAGTTTCTGAACCAATTCGAGGAAGGTGGACGAGCTTCCTGGTGACTGCTAGCATAGTATCGACGTCCAGGGACAAGGCTTCGGCGGAGACCCGTTCGGAGTCGGCGAGAAATGGCGGTGGCATTAAGCGCCGGCTGTCGCGCCCGAGATACCCACATGGTGCCGTTAGATTTCCATCAAAAGCGCATTCTGTGATAGTTCTGTGAAAGTCGCAAGAGGTGCAGCTACCAAAAGCTCTTTGCGTCAGCATCGCAGGGCGGTGGCAGAATAAGCATCCCCAGTGGAGAGAGGCCAACAAACAATACAATTGAACACTTGACTGACGAAGGGTCAAGATACCTATCTTGTGGAGCTATGCCGTGTAGAGCGCGGTGATGTTTTATTTCCAGTTATTTATTACAACTACAGATTCAGCATAATGTCTCAACAAGCTGCAACCCAGCGAAGTCGCCGGCAAACCGCGCCCTCGGGGATGCCCCTCGAGCTCAGGCCGAAGCAGATTGAGAAACTGGATACCGTTTCTGATGATGCGGACCCAATCGCAGATATCCAGACTGAGCTCGGGTTCAATGAGTGGTACAATGATTTAGAGGCTACTCTGCTCGAGTCCAGTTACGATGAGTATCAGTACATCTCCCGCAACTTGCTGTGTATCGCAGAGCTAATTCACTTCTGCCCGCAGGGCCTGTCTCGACGAACTCCAAATATCCAAATCGCATCTTGATACGTTACTTTCCGATACTTCGTCTACGCTCTCTTTGCTGTCCAAGCTTTCCGAAGACTTCAAGGCGGTTGATTCCCAGACGTCCACGTTCCAGCGACAGTGCGAAGGACTCCTCTCGGCTCAAAAACGTGATACGGACTTGGTCGCGGATATTGAATACAATCTTCAATTCTATGAGTTTCTGGATCCTGCTTCGAGACGGTTAAACGCCCCGGGCGCCGGAAACACTGTGCGGGGTCAGGACTTTTCAGATATGCTGAGGCGACTTGACGAATGCTTGGACTACATGGAAATGCATGTCAGTGCTAGCTCTTTGGGACTTGCGGTTCATCGACTAATATATGATTTATAGCCTGAACAAAAAGAGGCGGATGTGTATCGGTCGAGATACCGACTACTTCTAACACGAGCTCTCACCCTCATTCGAGGCCACTTTGTTTCTTCCCTACGTGATGTATATTCGAGCGTCGCGAAGAAAGTTGCAGACCGGCAACTCAACGATGCCGCGCTGTCTGCACTGCTGTATGCGAGATTCAGAGTTGGCGCTCCAGATTTGAAGCAGATCGGTCTTGAGATCCAAAAGAGGGCGGTCCCACCGTTGGACCCTGATCAGGGTACAGAAGCGGAGTACCAAAGCCTTCTTAATGAGCTCCATACTAATTATGCGACAATACGCGGTAAACTCATAACACCATTGGTCCACAAAAGACTGGGCGAGATCGCGCAGGCACCGAGTACCTCGAAAGACCTAGTCGCTTTTGCACGTGCCAGCATTAGCTACGTCCGGGGTGTCTGCTTGGATGAATTTGATCTATGGAGCGAATGGTTCCATGGCCAAGGCGGCTTATATGATTTTCTTGAAACCATCTGTGAGCCGCTCTACGATCACTTGAGACCCAGAATCATTCACGAAGACAAGATTGTCAAACTGTGCCAGCTATGTACGCTACTTCAAACGCGCTACTTATTTGACCAAGAAGAAGAAACGGAATATCCGGATGCCAATCAACTTGACTTTTCAGCGTTGATCCAACCCGCTCTTGAGGATGTGCAAACCCGTCTTGTCTTCCGTGCGCAAGCTTTCCTCCGTGACGAGATTGAACGCTTTAGGCCCCGTCCTGAAGACCTGGACTATCCGGCACGCAATAAACAGCTCTCCATCTCCATTTCTGATAAGCAGATCTCCGGAAGAAAAGTCTCTCATGGCGATGCGATCATCAACCACTCAAAATCAACAAAGACAGCGGAAGACGGGACGGATACAATAGAACACGACTCGAAATGGGATTTTGAATCTCAAAATGCACCTGCTGCCTGGTACCCAACACTACGCAAAGCCGTCTGGCTTCTCAGTCGAATATACCGCCTTGTAAATGTACAGTTGACGTTCCAATTCAATACTCGGTAAAGACTAACATTACCTCTAGTCCACAGTGTTTGATGACCTCGCCCATCAAATCGTCCATCAGACTACGGCCTCCCTCCACCACGCCAGCTCGTCTATCTCTAGCAAATCGAGCACCGACGGACAATTATTCCTGATGAGCCATCTCCTCTTACTTAAGCAACAAATAGTCGCCTTCGACATCGAGTACGTTGCTCCAGAAGTATCCTTTGACTTCTCCGGCGTCACAAGCACATTCTGGGAACTCCGCGAACGAGGCGGTCTCTTCAACCCACGCAACCTTATGAAATTAGTCGGCCATGGTCTTCTCCCGCGCGTCGTAGAAAACATGCTTGACGCCAAAGTAGAGCTAGACGGCCGACTCCGAACCGTGATCAACGACCTTATCAACCTCTTCGCGACCAGAATGACCGCGTCACTCCCGTCAAAGTTTGTCGATAAGCGCAATCTACAACGTGGAGAACTCATATACCCTACCTGTCGGAACATAGAGAACGAAGTGCCCAACCTCCGCAAGATCTTGGGCGAGTACCTTGACGACATGCGTATGAAAGAAACGCTTGTTGGTGCGGTGCAGGACCGCGTCATCCAGATATACGAGGAGTTCTTCGATAAATATACATCTTCTGAAAGGAGTAGAGGAAACCCAATCAGTAAGAAGGGCAAGGGCCGCGAGGATGCCGTGTGGGATATCGATACCTTTGCAGAATGGTGCGAGGGGGTATTCCGTGTTGGTGTTGCAACGCAGGGGGACGACGACGATGAAGCTAGGAGCCAGAGTGTGAGCAGTCGGTAAAGATCGCTTAACCTGTAGATAAACCAAGGCTCTAGATGTATGTACATGTGGAAGACATGACTTCCTGCTCTGGCTGATTCATACTGTTCATTGTGTTGCGTCGTTTCCACCGAAGTAGCTGGCCAAAAGATGTACATAATTGAAACCATGAATGTACAATGTACGCTGTGATTGCTTCGGAATAATATGTAAATCCCGCTACTTAGGAATGCAGTATCGGCATAAACATGGCCACAAGCAGCAACCCGAAAAAAGTTTTCCATATATAGAGCACTCCGCAAAACAACTTTGACAAAGTTGGGTATGAGTCGTATCATCAAGAAAGCTGCTAGATTATAACTTGAACAGACATATATACAACCAAAGTCCTTCATAGTGCACTTTATCTAACTGCCAAGTACATGCCGGATCTTGGCATACAGTTCCGTGTCGAGGAAGTTGTATTTCGGATCGGGTTCGCAGAAGGGGTGGGTAAGAAGCGTCTCTGCCGTCGGGCGCTCGAATGTATCCCTGTTGATGGAGAATTAGCTTCGCTGTCGTTTTGAGGGGGCGGGTAATGGCCACTTACACCGTGAAGCAGTCCCACATGAAGGCCAGCGCAGCAGGGCTGACATTCATGGACACATCTTCGGGAATGGGGGGTGCCTGACTGAGACTTCCTAGTTTATAGATGGCACCGATTGCTTCTTCTTTGCTCCACGGCCGGCGACCAGCAAACATTTCAAGTACCACGCATCCTAGAGACCAAATGTCGACTTTTGCGCTGTAGCCTTGTCCCTGGGATTGAATGACCTCTGGTGCCATCCAGAACACGGATCCCTGCATGGAATTCGACGAGTCGTTTCCGTAGATGTTATCAGTCTTCTTGGAGATGCCAAAGTCAGAGATTTTGCAGGTTCCATCGAGGTCCAGTAGAATATTGTCTGCCTTTAGATCACGGTGAAGGATACCCTGGTCGTGCAAGTAAGACAAGCCCTCAAGGCATTGCCTTGTGAGAGATTTGACGACACTCTCCTCGAACTTGCCATGCTTTCGAAGACAGCTACCAATAGAACCACCAGAGATATATTCGAGGTAGATTGATATTGACAGTTCCCCGCGTTCACACCCAAGGTACTGCACGATATTGGGGTGCTCCAAGTGTTGCATCGTATCAATCTCCTGGTCCAAAGCAGACACCATTTCCTTGATACGGTCTTTGTCTTGTCCAGCGATTCGCGAGTTGATTTCCACTTGTTTGACAGCAAGAACCTCGCCATTGTCGGCATTCATTCCTAGGTAGACCCTACCATATGTGCCTTTGCCAATAAGCTGACCTCGAATAATGCGAAATGTAGGCTGCCTCTGGGGTTTGGAGCTCGAAGATACACTGTTCTGCGGGATCGGGTCAAGTTGGCTAAGTCGACTGCCGGGTTTTGGACTAATCTGCATAATCTTTGCACCAAACATTTTCGTGCTCTTGCGTCGGTGGACATCTCCGGTCCTCCTGTGCCCGGTAGAAGCGGCAACACTTCGTTGTCTGCTCGCTTGATTGGCGCCTTTTGCAACCTCTCGGATTGATTTCATTCTGGTCAGTCCACCACCGGAGCGGGTGACGTTTCGACGTGCGACAATTCCATGATCTTGTGGGGGCTTTATAGTCGACTCCGCAGAGCCAAGTATATGGTCGCTCGAGTTCGGAAGGGGCTGAGTGCTGTAGTAGGAATTCTCCGGTTTGTCTTTACGGCTGAGCTCGTTTTCAGCTGCCACCCGGTTGGCAGGCGAGGAGGGCGGCGAGGTCCCCTGACCGTCTAGATAAGGCGCGTCTAGATCAATGTAAGGGAAGAAGTCGTCTAGATTATCAATGACTCCTTCGACAGGTGGTCGACTAGCCCAAACATCATCTCGTGCAAAAGAATCCCTTCTGAGTGGTGCCTTCTCCTCCTCCGGGGAGGCGGTCATATCAGAATAAGAGGCGGCTGAGTTGCCTGCGTCGCCGCTAGAGCCTGCAAACGTTTCACGGATAGCACTTGGGGATTTGAAACTGACAGACAGTCCTGCTCGTGGCTTTGCGTCCGTGTTTACTGTAAGAGACGGTTTTCGCGGCCTTATTGTGTCCTCAGGAGATCCAGGAAGCATGCCTTTGTCTTTGACGGGCGTCTTGCTGTTCGCCAATGGAATCGCGAACAGGCCCTCGTCCGAATCATTGTCAGAATCCTCACCAAGGGCTGGTGATCGTTGAAAAGATACTTCCGTCTCCTCAAATTCGAATTCGGGCCCGAAAGACTTTCTATGATGACTTGTGGACCTGGATAGATCGGAGGAAGCTGTAGTATGTTTAGGAGAGTCGCTGGCCGTTGTCAGTGATGGTGTACTCTGACTGCTCTGGTCTACAGCCGAATCGAAGGTGCTATGAGAATCATCTAGTGTATGTCAGCTACTGGTAGATGGAACAAAAAAGTGAATATCAGGCTCAGCATCTTACCTGGTGTAGTAGCGTTGACTGAACTGGGTGATAGAGGCTTTGCAATATAGGCGGCCTTCATTCCCATATCCGCTATCATTTCCTTAATCCCCGGGGGCTGATTATTCCTGTAGAGGCGCGGACGCTCACCATCTTTCCTCCTCAATGAGTTGACTTTTGTAAGCGTATTAGACTCCTGGGGCGCCGATGGTGGTTTGCGCAAAGGCACGAGAACATCGGCTTTTTTATCCTCGTATGGGGAAATGCGAGGTTTGTCAAAGTTAATCACTTCCTTGCGGCGGTAGCCCGTCTCGCTATATGCGTCTGGTCTGGGTAAAGGTGCTGGTGGTGTACGGTAGGGCTTTTGCTGTTTTCGGTCTTGTTCGCGCTTAAGTTCGTCTTGACGAGCTCTCTCGGCGCCTTCGTCTACCGGAGATGATTCCTGGGTGTCGCGGAAAGGAAGCTTACCAGCTGGTGGCTTTAGCTGTTGAGGTGAGGTAGGTTTGGTTGGGTTAAGGGGTGAAATCCTGCTAAGAGCTTCTCCATCAAGCGGCTTACGGGGCACAGTAGCAGAAGTCGGCGAAAGTGCAGGCTTTTCTAGGATAGAAACTCCAAGACCCGCAACATTGGGGGAAGCATTTACTCCGGGGCGTGCGTGTGGACCTCTCACGAACAGTTTCAGAGAGCCAATTGAGTCGGATTTCGTCCGCTGGCAAAGAGCTAGGAAAGTATCATTCAATGGCTCGTCATGCTCTGTTTGCCCAGGTTCAGTCAAGAATATCTGTGCATCAGGCCAGTCATGGATTCCAAGATTCTGGCATATGGAAACACGGAGCGTCTCCACAGAGTCAATTTCAGTAGTGTCAACCAGTCGATAGTTCCAGGCATCCAATGTGACAAATATGAACCTTTTCCCTTTTTGTGCTGGCTTTGTCCGCATCATCAGCCGCTCGTGATCGGATAACGAGGCTGAAAGTGGACGTTCGTTTACCGACATGTCACTGTTGTTAAAGTGGTGTTTAGAGTATATTGGAGATTCGGGAAACGTATCCTCGGGGGAATGGTTATTTGGGTCGCCATTTTTTGCTGTTTTCTTTTTGAAAAAATTCAAAAATCCCATGCGGTGATCCTTGGGATACGGAAAAGCAGCCTCTCCACTCATCTGACGATTTGAGAACTCTTGCGGCGAGGGGCGCGTGCCATCCTTGACTGTTTCGTAGTATCGGCGCTCTCCACTATTGACCCGGGAATGTCCAAATTTGGCGTTCAGGTCGCTTGAAGATGATGCAGCTAATGGGTACAAAGTAGCATGTTGCGTAGCTGGACTTCCACTCTTAGGACTGTCTTCGTACGGTCGATGTGGTGGAATTGCGAACATTCCGATATCACTGGACATGGAAGGGCTCTTCCGTTGATAGTCGCTTCCGATATTGCCTAGCGCCATGCGAGAGAATTCCGATCGCGGTAATATGGTGCTACTCTCATTCATGCCAAACTCCCCATCATGATTCATGGTACCTGGCGTTGTGAATGAGCGCTGCTTGCTGTTGTTGTAAGGAAGCTTCGGCGCCTTGAAATTCGGGCTGTTGGTCAGATTCGCCGCGTTAAGACTTGGAGATGCTGGTGCATGAGTGACGTGGGGAGAGAACTCGGGTTCATCGGGCGCACTGTTCGGCGCATCGTCATATTCATGGTGTTGCTTTGAGACTGGAGCCCCCGTATCATGGCCAGCATCATCATGAATCAGTCGAATAAGTTTCCGCATGCGTTTCCCTTCCTCTCTTTCACGCGCCAAATCGAAGGTTGCTCCGCTCGCTTCGCATTCTTTGGCGAGTTGAGGATAGACCACGTTATGCAACTTGCCAAGGTTAGGCCGGCCATTTTGCCCGTGGCCCAATTCAAGAAAATCAGCTCCTTCGATTTCTAGACTCTTGAATGTCTCCTGCCACTCATTGGAGAATCCATTCCTCGCTAGCCAGATGAGAACCCGGTCCAAAGGCCATTGTATTGCCGCCTCACTGGTTGACATACCCCCGACAGTGGTGTTGCTGTTGTTATGTCGATGACTCGAGGATTTGGTCAGATCGCTAGATTGGTTGGGCTTCGAGAGAGGCGCTGTGGGTAGCTGGGAAGGATGTATATCCTGGCTATTGTCGTGGGAGGAAGGTGCAATACGAGTTGATGGGGTTGGTGGTATGGTCCCGTCTATGTGATAGGTAGACATACTGGGGCCACTAGGTGCGTAAGATGGGTTGGGCGGAGGTCGATGTCTGTCGTTGGCGATCATGGTTCCTGGCGCATCATACGAAGCAAGTGGGTGTAGGTCAAAGGGGGGTATCCCAACGCCAGGACCAAACGTGCCAGGTTGCGGCACATAAGTAGCCGATGTACCATTGTTGTTCTGCAGGGCTGGGGGTCGAGTGAAGGATGGTTGGTTTGCGTGTGTCATGGGAGGGGGCGGGGGAGGCGGAAGGTACTGGGGAACTCCGCGTCCAGCCCAGCTAGACCAACCGATAGTATTTTGCGATTGAATTTGGGGATTGGTCAGTTTTGAGGCCCCATACGCACTTCCTGGAGGTGGCCCAGGCGGCGGCGGCGGCATAACATTCTGTGCTTGGGCTGGGGGGTATCGAGGGGGAGGAGGTGGTGGTAAAGGTATCATATGTGCCTGGGAAGGTTGCGGCCCTGATGGAGGGGGAGCCGGTACGTACGGCTGTTGTCTCCCATCCATTTTGCAGTACCATCAATGCCGGAGAGGATACTGCAATAGCTGAGGTGCTGGGGAAAGCCAGTATACCAAGGCTCCGTCGGTGATCAGGTTATATCTGAAGACCAACGGCAATGGGGTCTCGGCTTCAACTCCACATATAATATATTCATCGCCTTGGGTTTTTCACATTCGTTCGCTCTTCGTTATACGCAATCGATGGATGGATATGCGGAGGGGACAGACAGTGGACAGGAGATGGTTGAAAGCACACTGCACAGCTTCGCAATGATGTTTGGGTCATATGTGAGCGGCTTGTCGGCGACAACTTCCTGGGAAAAGCCGCTTCATCGACATCAGATTCGGGGTGAAGCTCGAGAAACTCGGAGATGGTCAAGGCCGGCAGGCACGCGATTCTAAAGTAGATACGAAGCGCCCTACGGCTGGAGAGAAGACAACGAAGATATATCGCTCGGTAGGACGGATTTCTTGCGAGAGGTCAGAATTCCGATCATTCGTGGCGGTAAGCGCCTAAAACACAAGCTGCGGAGGGGGGCGCGAGGCACAAGGGCAAGCAGACATACCAGAGTCCAAGCGCTTGAGGTATATTATGACAGGTCATCCGGCATTTGGCGCAGCCCTCGATCGATGACTTGCCGAGCAAAGATCGAAGGATGTCACTTGGGATGATTCGTGAAGCCTGTTGAGATCCAGCCCAACGTTTGGGGAGCTTTACGCGTTGGCGGCCTTAGCGCCTAGAGTCTTGACAGTATTGACACTTTTGAATCCACGTGATTTGCGATAAGGCTGCCGTCGTCTCCACCAGCAAATCCTTTTCCAGATTGCAGCCATACAGCGTCATCCATTTTGCCGAGGCTACCTACGGAGTAGATAGGTGTAAGTTTTGCTACAATGATAATATGGGATACTTTGGGGGATACTTTGAAGGAAGACAAGTTAAGATTAGGAAAAGTTAAGATTTCGCCTCTTCGCAAACTCAATTCAGTCAAAAGAACCTTATCATGATTAGAAGGTTATGGGTCATAATCCGCAAAAAGTATTATGACTGAGGAGAGATTCAGAAACGTGATGCCTATTTATTTCTGGACGCCGCTGCTTCAGCTGTGATCCTGAGGGCAGCGGGAGCGTCTTCGCGAGGCATATGAACCTCAACCAACTTGGAATGATTAGCACCAAATAATGCAATAGATTGCATGAGCGTGACATACCTGCAAATATGGAGCCGAGCAGAAATCATTATCGGCGAAAAGTTTCGTGAGCTCGTCCCGCGTCGTCACCTTGTACCCCTTATATTTGTCCTTTGCCCCAAATACAACAGGAATGCCCTTGTTATCCCAGGGTTGGATATCGTTGTAACTCTCGTCCCATCCGTGGATAAATCGTTCGATGGTATACCCCTCGTTGCAGATGACGAAACTTCTCCATGTTAGCATTTTCGAGTCTTACAGGGTATGACAAACGTACATGATAGGGTTGAGGTTATTCCTAATCATGGTGCTGATTTCCTGCAAAGTAAGCTGCAGACTGCCATCACCCACCCACAGCACCGTCCGGCGATTCCCTTGTTCTTTGGCTGCCAGGGCCGCGCCTTGGCAAGCGCCGACTGAATAGCCAATACTTCCCCAGAGTACTTGACTGATGGCTGTAACCCCGGATGGGAAGCGAGTATCCCAGATTCCAAAGTTCGCAGTTCCGGTTTCGGTGATGACAATATCATTCTCCTGCAGCCACTGCCCAACCGTTGGCCACAACCAGGCATGTGTTATTCTTTGCTCGGTTGAGCCCTGTTCCTGATCGGGGAGTGTGTTTGAAATATGTGGAGCTGGGTTGGTTTTGAGGGCGCCCATCTTTTGAATGACCTTGCGTAGAACTCCCTTCATGTTGATGTCGGGATACTCTGAATATCTCACGCGAACGTAGGTGCTGTGGAAATCGATGGTATTCAGCTGTCCAGTCCGATACGAAAATCCAGCCGTGTTGAAATCGGATTTAATAGCGCCAATGCTGAGGATGAGATCAGAAGACTCGACTTGTTCACGCACACCGGGGTTAGATCCGGTTCCAGCATAAACGCCACCATAGCATTTGTGGGTTTCATTGACGGCCCCCTTGCCCATCGGGGCTACAAATGTAGGTAGCCCAGAGGCCTCCACCAAATCATGAACTTCATCAAGCACTCGATGGCGGATTGCGCACGCATCAACCAAAATCACCGGCCTCTCTGCCGCGTGCAAATACTTGAGCACGACGTCAACCACATAGTCTTCCTTCTCGGGATCATTGGGGGGCAGCGATAAGTCAATGGGGGTCTTGAGCCTTTCTCCCTCAATCTTCCTCGTAATCACATCTGTGGGAAGCGCGATATAAACGGGTCGACTGCGAATCCAGCATTCGCGAATGGCGTTGTCAATGAGAGTCGCAATCTCATATGTTTCGTTTAGACGAGCCATAGTCGCAGAGATTGCCGCGCTCATGTTCGCAAATGCATTATAGTCCCCATTGCCTAGAGTGTGATGCAACAACATCCCATCCTTTTGCGATCTTGTATGTGGCTGACCAACAATATGGACAATTGGAACGAATTCCGAGTAGGCGCCTGCAACGGCATTGATGGCTGAGAGTTCACCAACACCAAAGGTGGTGATTAGAGCAGCTATTCCGTTTACTCTAGCGTATCCGTCGGCAGCGTATCCTTGCACCAAGCATTAGCGAACTTTAACGTGTGTAGACCCAGCCGACCCGCCATACCTGCATTGAGCTCATTGCAGTTTCCTACCCAGTTGAGTCCGCACTTCGGCAGATAATCCAGGGCCGAAAGGTTATAGTCACCTAGACGAGTATGACATTAGCAAACCGCGCGAACAAAGTCAATTCTCCCCGTAACAGACTCACCAGGTACGCCGTGCACCGAACGGATCCCGACCTCGTGTAGCCGACGGAAAAGGTATTCGGCAACGTCTATAGGTTGGCGAAGCTCTCTCGTAGCGATGTCGGCCATGTCAGTGGTCAAATGCGTTTAGTAAAGGGTGAGATACAGAAACAAAAGCCTGTGCGTGGAGGTAGGATGAGAGAAGTATCCTTGATAAATCAGGCGCGCAGAGGAGAGGTTATAAGGCCCTTGAGCGCAGCAAGAGACCTTTCCAGTCGTACGTCATGGACACAACGTGATGTCATGCGCTCAGGCCGGGTAAAGTCGCGCCATGTCCTTATCTTCTGACGGGAATGCGCACAGTAAGGCTTATTAAGCCCTTTGTATAGGGTGGCATGATAAGCTGCCCACGAGCGTCTAGAACAAGAAAGCCACATGGCACTACCCTGAAAATCCCGCAGTATCAAGCATCGACAATCAACGGATAGCGCAAGTCTTGGAAGCCCGGCGGCTGTTGGGACGGGGAGCTACCAACGGCTGCCGGTTGCCGCTAAGCCCAGACTGGAATAATTCATCCGCCCCAGCCACAGTCACTGGTTCACCAGTCAAGTCACCACTATGATCGTCAAGGATTTCTGGGGAACACCACCTTGTTGAGACAAACGGTTCTTAGTTAATATTGTGAACTTGGTCCAAATCAGCTCTGGCTGGCACAAGTATCTGTCGCAATTGTATTCATCCGCTGAATGGCTGACAGTGGGAAGAGAAAGATGCCCGAAGGCCCCTCCAACCACACACACAAGAAGAGAAAGGTTTGTCCACTCGTCTCTTTCCTTGTGATCGGGTTTCCGAGGCCCTGGTCCATTTTTTTTTTTCTATGGTGTGTTTCTAAATGTCTTGCAGGGAGGTGGGAAATGGCACAAAGCCCAAGCTCAGGCCCCGCGGTCCAACATCGAGGCGGGGGACTGGGGAGTTTTCGTAACATGCGAGATGGGAAGAGAATCCAAGTGCGCCGCAGAAGTGGTTGATTTTCTCACCCAAGTAAGTGCCCTATGGTCGAAATACTTGTCCCATAGGTGGGAAACCCGGGCACATCCGTCCTAATCCATATTCAGAATGTCGAAAAAGCTGGTGACAGCGCGGATGAGGCCGATCCCAACTCCGATGAGGACGACATCGAAACTCAAATTCAAAAAGAGATTGAGGGCTTGAATCCGAGCACAAAGAAGTCGTCTTTGTTCCAGACGGTCAAGTTCGACCTTCCCTGTTGTCCGTAAATATCTAGACAACCAGGATGGGCTTTCAGTGCTAATGGAATTAGTGTCGTTCGTGCGATTCGATAAATCTATCGACCCCGAGCAGCTGGTGCACCGAATTTGCCTTGATGCCCATGCCAACCCAGACAAGAAGCGCAGCCGCTACATCCAGCGACTGACGCCGGCCCGCTCTATTCGCAAGACTCTCAGTGTTGATTTGGAAGAATTCGCGCGAGAGATTCTCAAGCCGCATTTTCACTCCGGGGGTCCACCAATGAAGGTCGGTAGTAGTGAGTTATCACATCAGCGCTTTATCTCGACTAACAGCCCCTCTTTAATCCAGTATGCGATCCGCCCTTCGGTGAGAGGCAACAAGAAATTCAACCGAGATACGATTATCAAAACTGTCGCGGATGTTGTGGGACCCGAGCATCCGGTTGACTTGAAGAACTATGATTTGGTTATTCTCGTCGATGTGGTTCAGGTACGACCCCTGGATCTAGCCGATCAAGTCCTCATTAGGATATTCCTCAAAATGGATGTTGCTGACCGTCATGATGCAGAACGTGGTTGGTATGAGTGTTGTTGGAAGCGATTATGACAAGCTAAAGCGGTATAACCTCGCTGAGCTTTACAACCCAGTTTCGAAGGCACAAGAATCCTAGAACCCCATAATACGAACTATGTGTTGCAGGATAAACTCAACCCCAGCCATGCTCGCTAAACCCTACTCAGCTTGGCCTCGGTTTCTAGAATTTCTTTCCAAGACTAAGCCCAGAGCCCTCAGACGATCACTAAACCGTGCTCGGTTGTCGCCAGCCGCTTCTTACTTTGTACGCCCCTCCGGAGGATGTCCCGAATGCGATAAGGGCCTGTGCTTCTAGTATTCCAAATAGGGCCAGTTTATTCCGTTTATGGGCGATCATCGATTCATCATTACCGGTGTCGGAACCTTAATAATGGAAGGGCAAGCCGGGGATGACACCTTGAGCTGAAACCCATGAGAATTCTGTGGGAACCCTCTGTCTACGCCTGTGCATTGAGCGCTAACTTCGAATCATATTAATGAATAATGTCAGAGGACGCCGAAAGCTCTTGCAAAGTGGCGGTGCGGGACTCCACAGAACACGGGAGCCTGGCGTTAGGACGTCGGCTCCATACGAACCGCTTTCTGACTTCGGCAAGGACCCCTTCTGATTGGGCCAATCCGTTCCTTCATGTCGCACCTTTCTCAGACTGGGATGCATAGGCGAACTTGTGATGCTTTCCTGGATTTCATCAATTGATGAGCAAGCCCGTTCTGAAAAAGGCCACGACTTTCTTACCAATCCTCGTTCCATCGTGTTGTTGCAACAGCATGAAGATCCTCAGTGCTTCTCCCTGTTCGAGCCCTTGGCTAAGCTGGCTTATGGCCTTGCGTCAGACTCGACTACGCAGAACGGTGTCTTTCGCTTAGTAGCGACGGAGACTGGCCGAGAGTCGTCATCGTACCTGAGAGAATAATGTTTATGTTGTTCGGCTTTATGAGTTTAATTTATCTTCGACTCATGATCTCGACGCCTTTTGCAATGCTCGTAGCCTCGTTGGCAATGAGCTGATTGCTTTTGATGACCTTTACGGAGCACTGGTCACACCCTCAACTATGGAGCATGAGTATTTAGCGACAACGTTGTCATTGCATTATCCCAAGACACGCCCGCGCCGTTCCATCATGACCCCTCCCCTCTCGGCTTCTCCTGATATAGGGTCTCAGGTATCTGAGAGGCTCGTTTCCGTTCTCCAGCAACACTTTCTACTCCCTATCCATGTTAGCGGAGTCTATCCGTTGGCGGGCCATCTTCATTCACTCTTCTTGGTTCGATTGTCAAATGAGACTCATTTACTGTGGAAATGCTCGCCAAAACCCACGACACCGCTTCTTCGACGTGAGCATATCTTGCTTGACACAGAAGCACGGGCTCTCTCGCTTCTGAACCAGACTCCCACTCCATCCATCCCAATGCTGCTTCATTATGATCCATTAGGGGAACTACTTGGACCGTCCTTTCTCATACGTCATCATATTGCAGGCTCAACCCTCGAAAACATGGAGCGCCAACTCAGCTCTCAAGAACGAAAAGCCATCGACAGAAGCCTGGGGCTCTTGGGGAAGCGTATCTCACAGCACATGTCCAACTCGTTTGGAAGCCTTGCGCAAGTGGCTAGCGCTGCGGGTAAACAATCATGGCGAGAAGCCTTTCTCAATCTTTTTGAGGGAATACTTCGAGACTCGGAAGATGTCTTCATCAATCTTCCCTACAGCGAGATTAGGTATCAGGTCAGCCGGTTATCGCCAGTCTTAGACGAGATCCTAGTGCCGCGTCTTGTGGTGATTGATTTCGGGCATCCATCGCATGTGTTCGTGGACCCGGAGAGCAAACGGCTAAGCGGGGTATCTGGATTTGGCACCGCGGTTTGGGGGGACGTCTACATGGCGAAGATATTTGAGAATCCATCAGCCCCTATGCTGGACGCGTTTGGGTCAGCTTTTACAAAATCTCAGTCGGGTCGGATTAGGCAGCTTCTGTACGTATGCCCGCGCATGCATGCACGTGAAATCCTAACCCTTAATCTGCTGTCTAGGTACTCCTGCTACCGCTCCGTGCACAGTATTGTCCTTCAATACTACCGAAAGAATAGCGACACGGTCGCTGAAATCGATGTGAGAAGACAGCTGATGGCGACGCTGGCGAAGATGTCAGTGGTCTGATTGCATTACCACACAATACCGGTCGCTGCCTTGGAAAGTAAGGGTTTTTTGTTCGAGTTCGGTTCGTCGGGTTTCCTTGTGCTCAGCATCGGCGTCTGGGATTGTCTTTGATAGAATGTATTGCTGCCTGATAGATCTGGCGCTCAATGGGCTCTTGCATACTGAGAAGCGATCGTTAGATAGAAGTAAAATACTTTTTTGTCTGCGATGAAAAATATATTGCCCTCTCCAAACCCTCCGCACTCAATACCACTGCCCTACGGAGTATAGATCATACTTTGGTACCTTGTAACTGAAGATCCTATCCAACAACGGCCAAGGGCGGGGCGAGCAGAGCCAGCCACCCAGCTATGCCGTCAGCGACCGTCTTCAGTGTGGGGTTCCGCTCCGCAGCTCAACATTCTTGGGAACTCAAGTTTGACTGGACCATCTTTCAACCTTTCTCTCCTGCACATACTCTGCCATTTTACCACGCCCACAGTCTTACAGCTTCTAGCCGCAGGAAATGGCCCATTTCCTGAGGGGAAAGCAAGCCGGCATCCAGAAGGACTTTTCTGGGACTTTGGCGCCGGAACTGTTCGATATTGATGATGTATGTCTTGGCCCGCTCAGGCACCAGCTTTTTCTTGTCTTCTAAACTCTTCACTAACAACCTCCCCCGTTGTATAGCTCGCGAGGTGTGGCATAAACTCGCAGATCAGTGTCCTCGCATATGATCCAGTCCAGTCGCTTCTTGCAGTAGGAACCAGCGAGTCCCAGTTCGGCCATGGCCAAATCTATGTGTTTGGCCAGGGGCGTGTATTGATCACCTTCGCTTTGCCGCGTAAGGCGTCTGCAAAGTTCCTTCAGTTCTGCGCCGACAAGCTTGTCAGCGTTGATTCGAAGAGCGAGATAAGCATCTTCTCTCTCGAGACAAAGCAATTACTTAGCTCTCACGCGCCCCCGAGCCATGCAAGCGCGTTGCTCACAGATCCTAGCTTGGATTATGCATTTATTGGCCTGCAGAATGGCATGTCATTTCCCTTTTTATTGACTGAAGCCTCGACTAAATGATTATACAGGCGAAATACTAGCATATGATCTCGATCGCGAAGCCTTGACGCCGTTCAGGATACCCAACTTATGGGCTGAGCGCAATCCACGGTCACGATTCTGCCCTGTCGTCAGCCTGGCTTTCTCGCCTCGCGATATAGGTAAAGTTCTGATTGGGTACCCTGATGGAGCGGTCGTGTTTTCATTCAAACAGAATCTGGCTCAGAAATACTTCGAGTATGAGGTACCACCTGCCGCTCTGGGAGGTAATGGTGCTGTGCCGTCTCGTGATCTACGCAAACCAAGATTGACCAGAGCACTATGGCACCCAAATGGAATATTCGTACTTACCATTCACGATGACAACAGTCTTGTCTTCTGGGACTCAAAGGATGGCCGCAAATTACTGGCCAGATCCATATTCACTCCCAATATCGACCAACCGGGAGTCCTTCCGGTACCTGCTGCATCTGACTCCCCAGCGGGGCCAAAGGAGCCCATTGCGGATATTGCATGGTGTGTAAAGGCGAATGGGGACGACAGCGGTCTTCTAATTGCTGGTGGCAAAGCAAAGGATGAGCCAAACAGGAATCTTATTTTCATGGACCTTGGGCCGACACCTAACTATCAGACATCGTCCTGGGCAGTGATTTCAGCTTATCTGGAGAAACCGAAGCGTCATGCAGAGCTTCCAATTCCGCCTGGTGCGGAGGTTGTCAGTTTCTGCGTCATTCCTCGCAATAGTCCCTATTACGCAGGCGCCCATGACCCTATAGCGGTTATTGTCCTTCTAACATCGGGCGAACTGATTACACTGAGTTTCCCAAGCGGACATCCGATTCCACCCACCAATATGCTTCCGGCCTCGCTTATCCTGGTCCATCCATACGTGACCAAAACCACTCTAACACCGGTGGACCGGGGTGCTTGGCTGGGGCTTAAGGAGCGGAGATCTCAAGGGCCAAAATTCATTCTAGGTGGCGCTGAAGCAAAGAAATCGCTCAAAAGAATGGAAAATCGGAATATTGTCACCGCGGCACATGCGGACGGCACCGTCCGTCTTTGGGACGTTGGACATAATGATGAGATTGAGAACTCAGAGACCATCCAGGTTGACCTGGCTCGCGCACTCGGCCGTGTCAACAACATCGAAGTCACAGAAATGTCCTTTGGAGGTTCGAGTGGCGAACTATCGGTTGGGCTTAGAACCGGCGAGGTCGTGATCTTTCGATGGGGCAACAATCAGAGATTAGGGCACGAGGAACCTGCTGGGCCGAACAATGGTCCAGGCGAGTTGACGAATATCACACACAGAACTGATCCGGGTCTGAAGCAAGGTCTCCTACCACTAACCTTGCTGGACATGCAGCAAGGACCCGTGACTGCCTTGAAACACAGTCCAGTAGGATTTGTTGCCGTGGGATTTGAAGCCGGCAGTATCGCAATCATTGATTTGCGAGGGCCAGCCATCATTCACACAGCGAATCTATCCGAGGTAGCAAAACAGAACAAGCGGAGCAGTTTTCTTAAGTCTCGCAGTCACAGTGACGCCCCGTCGGAGGTGCCCACGACTATTGAGTTTGGTATAGTGACTTTAGAGGGCGAAGGTAAGCATCACATAATGGCTATAGGGGTTTGCGATACTAATATTATCCAAGATTATTCCAGTATTTGCTGCTTCGTGGGGACAAACAGAGGCAACTTGGCCACCTTCAAGATACTACCAGGGAGTTCCGGAGCGTACACGGCTACCTTTGTTGGCGCAGTAGCATTGGATGATAAAGTAATCAGCATTACGCCTATAAATGCGGACAATGGCAACCTAGCGTTAGCCACAGGGGAAGCATTTGGAGGGCTAAGGAATGGTGCCAAGGTTCATGGTGCAGTCGTTGCTGTAACCATCACCGGCTGCAGAATCTTCAAGCCTGCCACATCCAAGGGTGCGCAGCGCTCCTGGGATGATTACCTATGCGACGCCGCCGCAGTTGTCAACGTCCAGGGCAGAGGCTGTAGTCTCGTTGGGCTTTTTGGGGATGGTAACGCTCGGGCGTTCTCGATTCCTGGTTTGAAAGAGATTGGTTGCAGCAAAATCAGCCACAGAGCTGATATGAGTCGCCTTTCCTTGTCTGCTGTCTCTTCTGACGGAACCGTCATGGTCTGGACTAGTCCGTCTGAGATGGGGTTTTTCCAGGTCTGGGGTGCCGGTATTGAGCTGTAAGTCGGCGGTTTAGCATAACCTCATCTGGCGACTAATCGCATCTACAGACAACCCTCGGAAGACCAGCTATACAATCCGCAATTGATCATTCCCCCGCGACCTACTATCACCAATATGCAATGGATCTCTGGCACCCAGTACATCTCAACCGCCGATATGGATGTCTTGAGTTCGTACCCTGCTCTCCTCGCTTACCATGAACCATCCATGAACTAACAAACTCTCCACAGTTGGGGGACCTGACCGGCCGCCATCAAAGCGCATGCTAGAGCAAATGCGCCTGGACGAGCAAGAACGTCGAAAAGCCGCCAGGGAAGGCCGAACACCGCCAGCGCGACAGGACAGCAACGAAGAGGGATATCTAGCATACATGTCGCGCCAAATGCAAGAGCGCACCGAGAGACTTGGATTCGCTA
This sequence comes from Aspergillus pseudodeflectus, assembly GCF_044049435.1. Classification (NCBI taxonomy): domain Eukaryota; kingdom Fungi; phylum Ascomycota; class Eurotiomycetes; order Eurotiales; family Aspergillaceae; genus Aspergillus; species Aspergillus pseudodeflectus. The sequence goes on along the minus strand of NW_027263778.1, from coordinate 1,146,770 downwards.
GTGATAATATGGACAGATTGGAAGAAACGAGCAGCGGCTGGGCCCGCGATGTAAACAAATACGTCCAGAATCAGAAGAAGAAAGCTGTGCTAGGTGGTAAGTATCCCGCAGAAGTCCTGAACATTTCCAGGTTCAGTCGCGTCTTGGCAGTGTGCTAATAAATCATAGCTCTAGGAGCAAAGTTCGGTTTCTGAGCGATTTGGTTTCAGCAGATAGATGTTAGTTAAGCATAAACAGATTTCTCCTCCAGGGCGAAATGCTCGGTGTGCGGTCCAAATTATAGACTACCATCCTCCAAGACCACTTTTCGATTTCTTCCTTCTTTCCCCCATAGAAAAACTTCGGAATGGCAACAACAGAACGAATGAGCTGGACGAACACAGGTTCCAAATTCGAACCAAAGTTCTTCCGCCTTAAGGATCGAGACAATAGTCAGAGTACACTTCACAGCCGAGAAGGAGACCGACATCTTCCACCTGGACATGGCGGGGGCAATGTCTTGATATAGTCCAGTAGTCAAGTCGGCCCTCTAGAGCTTGGGCAAAATGAGTCGACCGCACCAAAAAAGTCTGAGGTGCAGGATGCGTCAGGATGAATTCAGACAGTCCCCACTCATGCGGTTGAAAGAAGCGGTGACTGGGAATATAGCTTCACACCCCGAGAGGAACCGAGCAATTCACCTCCTGTTTCGAGAAACAGGCTATTTGACTGGAATAATGACGATACCCACTCCCGACAGGCTACCGACCCATGGACAGCATCGCTTGGGACTTTGTTGAACGTCCGAAGTGCCATAACATTGGCTGTCGCACTGTAGTATCATTCGACCCTCACTTAGGGCAGACTGATCGCCTCTGGTGGAGTATCCCTGTGTCGCTCGACGGGGCAACGGCGAGGGATAGCGGAGGTAACCGGTTGTCCTAGTGATACTTTGACATTCTAGTTATTTCAGTAACCCTTGTGTCGATAGTCTTTGGCAGGTCAGACAGTGCGGGATTTAGTTCTTGATTTGTGCTTGCTCTATTATCATAAGACTGCGTGAAAACTCGACAACGAGGCTGCAATGGCCGGTCATATATAGAGGAATCGTAAAAACGTGGAAACTAATCATAAAATCATGCGACTGAAAAAATTGAGCGAAGAGAGCCAGCAGCGCCAGATCCAAACACGTATGTGTCCATTCAGTGAACCATGACTTGCTGTTGGGGGTGGTGCGCGGCAGGGTTGGTGTTGTCGTCTTTAGGTTCGGTGTCGTCGCCCATTTCAACGTCCTCGTCAGCATCACCGCCGTCTTCCTCGTCAATGTCATCGTCGTCATCGTCACTCTCGTCTTCGATATCCTCACTTTCAGCATCGGAGAGCTCTTCGTGGTTATCTGTGCCCTCCATCTCGTGATCTTCACCTTTCGCCGGTTCTTCCTTCTCTGCCTCTTCAAGTTCCCTTACGAGGGCATTCTCGAGCTCCACTTCCTCGGCACCGTAAGCGTTACTGTCGTCCTCCAAAACGTCCGCCTCGGGTTGCTCTGGTGGGTACTCGGCCGGGGCAGATTCCTCGGAGTCCCTGTGCGATGACAAGCGATCAGCAGCTGTAGACCTGGTCAGAAGTAGATGGCGGCGCTCACCATTTGATTGCAAATCTGGTCACTCTGGGCTTTTCAGCGAGGATATTACGGCGGATCCGCTCAATGATGGGTTTGGCAGGAGGGTCGGCAGTGAGCTCCTCCGAGTCGTACTCATTGTTCACGTAGTAGCCGACGCGGACAAACTCTCTACCATCGTAACTACAGGTGAGAAGTATGACAGTCACGCCTAGAATTTCCGACGTAGGGATGCGTCTAAGGTCTGGTGGGTCTGCTTCGAAGATGAACTTGTTGACGCCGACGGGGATAGGTCCGACGAGGAGGGAATCGAGCTCTTGATCGTACTCAGACCTAGAATTGTTAGCGCAAACACTATCGCATGGTTCGAGTCACTTACGATGTCGCGGATCCAACGTAGGTGAGCTTCCATTCCAAATCTAGAATCTGTCAGCGGAGACGGTTCGCGAACAAGAATATAATAACCCACCCTTCTGAAGCTGCTCAAGACATTCAAAAGTGATTTCAAACTGATAAGAAGAGAGAAATTGGGCAGGGTTGTTGAGGATTTTGACCCCGAGAAGAGAAACAACCGACATGGCGATATAAATGTGGCGGTACTCGGGGGGTATCTGCAGTGGACGGTGAAATGAAGGGATTGAAAGTGCGGGTCAGGAGATGTGTAGGATAGAACGATCAAATCGAAAGACCGAAGCGCTGAATGCAGTATTTAAGGGAGAGGGAACTGGGGAAGATCTCCGGCGAGGGGATGGACGCAGCTGGCAGAGGAATTAAACAACCAACCCTCAGAAAGAGCCCAGGGATCGACGACGCGCCGCCGCGTGGGGCCCACCGCGCATAATCTTCGCGCCCAGGTCCTCACCGCCCTGTCACGTGAGATTGATCAAGCTGCAGCTTCTGCCGTCAACTGCTCGTGCATCGGTGGACAAATCAATGGTGCCGCAGCCCAGCAGATTTTTGTTCGCATTTTCGCTTGACTACCTTCTATCTCAATTTCGCTGTACGATCCTTCCTTTTGCAAACGATATGAAGATAAGTTTCGTTGAAAGTGCAGACCCGCTGACTGCAGATGACAGGTTAAACCCCGTTTTGTATTTTTAGTTGACCATCAACACCACGCCGGATCCCATGGCCGAAGATGATGCCGAGAATGCCTTTTTCAAGGCTCAGGCAATGAATGCTGGTTCGGATAACTATAACGGCGCTGAAAACCAGAACACAGAGGCCTCAGATTCCGATGACTATGATCCTTCCAGCACACTTCAAGAGCAGTATCCTGCCCCCTCGGAAGATTCCAAGCCAAGCGAAAATGTTTCGTCAGATACCCCTGCTCCAGATCCAACCCCCCAAACTTCCCTTCCGCAAGATACAGACCCTAGTCAGCCGGCTGGCAGTGGTCACCCCTCCGAGACACCTTCACAGTCTGGGTCCCAAGCTCCGACTGGTGTCTCTGTTCAGCCGAAAACCAGAACTATCGGAGGGTTTGTGGTTGAGGATGAGGATGAGGATGACACGGGGGATGCGGATTATGAGCCACCAGCTGTACTAGGTGTCGAGGACTTGAATACTATACCTTCGCAACCCATTCCAGGAAATGCAAATGAAGCTACTTATACCCCTGATGTATCATCGGTTGAAGCTGTGCAGGACTCTGCCAGCACGAAGAATGTTCCTAATAGTTCTCTTTCTTCTGTTACTGTCGCTTCTAAAAATGATGGCTTAGGCCACAACCTGTACAACTCACGTACATCTTTGCAGCCCGAAATCAATCGAGAGAGCGCTACAACCACTCCTATGCCGGAGTCTCCCTCTACAACCAAGGGTCGCCTGCCACATGATCGAGTTGGGATACTGGAAGACAGAATCCAAGAAGATCCCCGAGGTGACATCCCTGCCTGGCTCGAGTTGATTAATGAGCACAGAGGTCGCAACAGGATTGATAGTGCTCGAGACGTGTACGAGAGGTTCTTGAAGGTGTTTCCATTTTCTGTGGGTTATTTCTATTCTCCCTGTGCAAACCAAGATACTGATGATCCTAGGCTGAGGTGTGGGTGGCCTACGCGACTATGGAATCTGAGCTCAATGAGCTATTTCGCCTGGAGCAGATTTTCAATAGGACGCTTCTCACCATTCCAGCAGTCCAGCTCTGGACAGTATACTTGGACTACGTCCGGCGGCGTAATCCGTTAACCACAGACACCACTGGGCAGGCACGACGTATAATCTCGTCGGCATACGATTTGGCTATCAAACATATTGGAATGGACAAAGACTCTGGGTCTATCTGGACAGACTACATTCAGTTCATTCGGTCTGGACCAGGGACAGCGGGAGGTTCTGGCTGGCAGGACCAGCAAAAAATGGACCTGCTTCGAAAGGCCTACCAAAGAGCCATATGTGTTCCAATGCAGGCCCTAAACACACTCTGGAAGGAATATGACCAGTTCGAGATGGGTTTGAACAAACTCACCGTAAGTAAACTCTTTCCATTATTTTGTGGACTGTAGCTGACTTTTTGGGCACACAGGGGCGGAAGTTTCTCCAAGAACAGTCGCCAGCGTATATGACCGCTCGCAGCTCATATGTCGAAATACAGAATATCACTCGAGACCTCAATCGAACAACATTTCCCAGGCTTCCTCCTGTCCCGGGCTCTGAAGGTGACACCGAGTTTCTGCAACAAGCAGAAATCTGGAAACGCTGGCTCACCTGGGAGAAAGGAGATCCTCTCGTCCTCAAAGATGAAGACCTGGTTGCGTATAAAACCCGCGTCGTCTATGTTTACAAGCAAGCCCTCATGGCGCTCAGGTTTCTACCTGAAATTTGGTTTGAAGCAGCTGAATTCTGCTTCCTCAATGACATGGAGGCAGAGGGGACTGAGTTTCTGAAGAATGGCGCTGAGGCTAACCCAGAAAGCTGCCTACTTGCCTTCAAGCGGGCCGATAGACTGGAAATTACTTCAGAGTCGGAACAAGATTCTGCTAAGCGAGGCGCCAAAGTCAGGGAGCCATACGACAAGTTGCTGGACGCGCTGTATGAGTTGATCACGAAAGCTCGAACCCGAGAGGCTCAAGATGTCGCCCGCCTGGAAGAAACCTTCGCAAACTCTAATAATGAGAAACAAGGCGGAACCGAAGACGACGATGATCAGAGTGACACCAAAGCAAAAGAATCGGTCAAGAACTCCCAGATTGAAGCGGTCCGAAATGCACACTCGATCCAGATTGGAATCCTATCCAAAACGATCTCATTTGCCTGGATTGCGCTCATGCGCGCGATGCGCCGTATCCAAGGCAAAGGCAAGCCCGGAGAGTTGCAAGGTTCACGGCAGGTGTTCGCAGATGCTCGTAAACGGGGTCGCATTACCAGTGACGTCTATATCGCAAGCGCCCTCATCGAATACCATTGCTACAAGGATCCGGCTGCCACAAAGATTTTCGAGCGAGGTGCAAAACTGTTTCCTGAGGACGAGAACTTTGCCCTTGAGTATCTGAAGCATCTGATAGACATAAACGACGTCATTAGTAAGCTCTTGTCAAACTTTGGCGACTATTCAGCTAACCAACCATTTTACAGATGCCCGTGCTGTATTTGAGATGACGGTGAGGAAGCTCGCCTCAACTCCTGATAATGTGCAGAAGACGAAACCCATATTCGCTTTCCTTCACGAATACGAGTCGAGATATGGCGACTTGGTCCAAGTGATCAACCTCGAAAATCGCATGCGCGAACTGTTCCCTGATGATCCGACATTGGAGCAGTTCTCGCACCGTTTTTCAACCCCTTCCTTCGACCCTACAACGTTCCGGCCGATCATTTCTCCTTCTCAGACAAGGCCGAAGACTGGATACCCTGGAGAGCCAGTCATGTCTCGCCATGGCACTCCTACTTCTAGGTATCAAGAACCCTCTGTTACACACTCGCCCAAGAGACCCCTGGAGGATTTCGATGACGATCTATCGCGACCCCGCAAATTCGTCCGTGGCGAGTCACCACTCAAGACCACACAAAGACGACAATTAGATCAGCAAAAGCGACCACAGGCGGCACTTCAGGCACCAACAGGGTCTCAGTACCGTTCCCACGGCTCACCTGCACCCTTGCCCCGCGACATCGTCTACCTTCTCAGTGTCATCCCCTCCGCGTCGACATATAACGCTGGGCGATTCTCCGCGGAGAAGATGGTCGATCTTATCCGCCGGCTAGACATGCCGGGATCCATCTCGCAGATTCCTTTGCCGCAATCTGCTCGTGGCTTGGGAACAGGGCAGTCGACTGTAGGCGGGCAGCCCTTCTCTGGTACGTCTCCTCACTCTCCGCCACTTTTGGCATCCCGGCACCTCAGGAATCTCGGCTAATGAGGCCTTCATAGGAAATTACCGTTCGTGATATAGTATCTCAAGAATCATGTTTTGTGACCTGAGTATCCGTATTTTCGTGATGATCTAACCGAATACTACTTGCCTGGCGTGGTTTAGCATATGCAATCATCAGGCATCGGAGGTTGCATTTGACGGATGGCTCGGCGTTTTGTGTGTTTTCATGCTGCTGCTCTGCAAGATATGTTGCCGGTGGAGTTTTTTTGGCTTTGACTATATAAGCTATGACTTGTACAGAGATGGAACCGTGGGATGCCAAAAGGATGATATCAGTAGATGCCGAACTGAATAACCAAGTCTTTCTGGCTCTCTCTCTTCGCTCGATCCGTAGGCCTTCGTTGATGCGGACAGGGCAAGGTATCTCCTACTTTTGCAGTAATATTCTCGGGCAGTTTGGCTTTCCAGCTCAGCGCATATATCATCGGCTGTTTCTCTTCCGCGTTGCAGGTTCTTGTTGTCTCATGGGTGTTGATCCGATGTCTTGTTTTCTTCGTTGTCAGGAGCCTTCTCAGAACCCTTCAGGCGTCTAGGTCTAGACAGAAAGCTCGACGGCTGGGGGGTACGCAGGATCTGTCCTCGAGGGCTTCTTCTCACCGAACGCGGAGAACTCTAGTTAACTGGAGGTATCGCCAGAGCAAACGGAGTATCAAAAGCTCATGCTTGTATCATGCACTTCGTAGACTTCGGCATTCTCCCAACCTTCGTCATTATAAGCGGACAAATGACTGTTCCGGAGGTGTTCTTGCAGATGCCGCCATCGTAGTCGAAAAAGCCGTCTGACAGCGACGGGCGTCGCCTTCCAACGCTCTGAGAGTTTCTACGGTCAACAGCATTCCCAAATGCTGCGGGAAGGTCGCTGCGTAATTATCAGTGAGCTTTTTATCATAGCTCTTGTGCTGGGTGAGAGCTACCTCTCTCGCGTACCGCGAACTCTATCTAGACAGCAAGCTTTCCGCACGAGTCTGGGGAAGAAGTTAACTCGGAATGAATGTTAACCAGCGCTATCGGATCTTAAAACGTAGCTTTGATCTGAGACATGTCCATGGAAACAGCCAACTTTGTTGGAGGAGGGGTGAGGGTACCACGGTCACAGATTTGGGTTCATGCCGAACTGCCCTAATCCAGCATCCTCCTGATCTATCAACAGTGCATGTCTCACGAAAACCTCGTTAGAGGGCGTGGTGGGAATTGTACAATGACTATTTCCGATGCTGTCAGACTGGTCTGAGTCTCAACCAAGTATTATCTCGAATCCTTCTCGCAAAGGGTCCTCCCGAACGTGCGGCTCAGCGTCTGTAGTAGGTTCGTCGATCGAGAGGTGTGCTATTCAGGGAGCCAAATCGGCATCTCCCTGTTTCTGGCGCAAATATCGGAGGTCAAAGGCTTTTCGAAGGTTGCGGAGCGTAAAATAGGCCTAAAGACACAGCAGTTAGCCATAACCCTCGCTTTGCATATAGAAATGAGTCGCCGCAACCGGAAGTTGGCAGAAGCAGATGTTCTCTGGCAGAATCTGCCATCCTCGCGTCGAAGATAACAACCATATCCAAAGTCTGTAGACCGTCTTGCGCGATGCGAGGCTCTGACATGGTAGCGCTGTTCCTGGAGATGGGGTATCCAAGCACACCATACCTTTTCCTCGCACTTAGAGTCGAATTATGCGAGTAGACTGCTACCTCATGTCTGTCTTTGCGTGAGGCTATTCCGCGTACTGTTTTGTTGAGCCTTCCTGTTCCGAAGATATTCTGCTTCGTTTCCTTGCCTCGCCGTGGTTCTGACTTCTGCCTCGTTAGGAGTCCGGTCCTAGATTCTCGTTTTCGGCTTACGATCTTACCTGCACTTAGAAGATCCAAATAAAATCATGGCGCCTCTAGTTCAGAGGTTTGAAAAGGTTCTTGGACGTCAGGTGTGATTTGGTCGGTTGTCGTGGAAAACAGGTTGAGAAATACCCTCATCTCCCCAGTGTTTACTCTCGCAAGCGTTCCTTGCTCTGCCCTGCCTTTCGAATCTCCTCCCCATCGCCTTCTCCCGTTTTGTCTTCCCTGCTTCTCGAGTTACCCAAACAACTCTCATCTCAGCGGGCCTGAGGCCTCACTCGGTACTTTCCTCTCTGAGGACTGGGTATAAATATCGCCTCTTCTCTCTCCCTCCCTCCTCTTCCTCTCTCTCTCTCTCCAGATCTCGTCATCCCAGCGGAATCTCTTCTCGTCTCGGGTCTTCACACCTTCCTTCCTTCCTTCCTTCCTTCCTTCCTTCCTTTCTTTCTTGAACTTCTCCGTCCTTTAACACTTCAACATTGCTTCCCCTAGAACTCCTTCCTTCGACTAACTTCACTGTTACCCACGAACTTCTTCTTTTCTTCCGGGAAGTTCACTCCCAATCCTCCTTTTGGAGCTTCAGCATTCACAACACTTCAAGAGCCTTGACCTTGCTTTCAGTAGCACGGGTAAGTCATTTTCTGGCCTCGATTCACCTTCGATGGTGCTGGCGGCGTCTTGTTGGACAAGGAATCCTCAATCACATATGGATAGCAACAACACTTGCTGATTCTAATTAGAAATATGGCCGCTCCTATGTTCGACCCGGCTTTGGAGAAGCCGTCTATGAAGACGGACATGTGCAGAAACATCGACCTGCCATTTGGCGCGTTTGATGTCAACCACCTAGTAAGTCGGCGTTTGCTGCTGCTCGAAGAGAACACCAGCTTCACCATCGCCATTTCCCTGTCTCTCCACCATTGGCTTAGTTCTCTTCACTCCATGCTTCCTGATAGCTTCAGCTTCTTTCCTTCTTCCCTCCTTCTTCACTGTCTGAGCTTTTTTTGCTGGATTTCAGTCCTTGGCCTCCCTTGCCTGTGACTCTTCAACCATGTCTTCCTCCAAACGACACGTGCATATCATACGGGTCTTCACCGGGGCACTTTGATGTATGGAGCCGAGCTTCAATTAGGCTGTCACCATGCTGTTTGTTCTTCGGAAACCTCTTCACAAACGTCTATCCCAGCGCCGCCAGTTCCATTATATAAACCCCCAATTTCTCCCGGCTTTCCAGACTTTATCTTCTTCTGCATTATCCCCAGGCTCCCAATACATAGTCTTTTTTCTCGATTTACCAATCTTCTCAACTTGACCCAATTCCCAGGGTTCTCAGCTTCGATCGAACATCCATTCTGAATACAAGTCTTCTACCTCAACACCATTTCCCCGATTTACCCAGTCTCCCCAACCAAGCACCTCATACCCAAGCTCATAGAAGCTCTTTACTGTCTCCTCTTAACCAATCACCATTTGCTTCATTGCTTCCGCTATGGAGAACCTTGATCAGATCAATAGTCTTGAAGGCGGACTCCGCCATCTTCGTTTCCGTGACGCTGACGACTTTGCCAAGTACTCTGTCCCCGTCGAAACTGTTCCACGCCCTGGATTCAACCAGACTGGAAAGGAGATCGAAGTCCAGATGAATGCTTATGCTATCACAAACTTTCCGTCCAAGACTGTCTACCAGTACGACGTAAGTGTTCCTGTCATACTTCTAGCAAGATCTTGCACTAATCAATTCTAGGTTCACATCGGTAATGGTGTTGAAAAGAGCATCGTTAACAAGAAAGTCTGGAACTCCAATGCTAGGAAAGGTGCTCTCAATCATATCGTCTTTGATGGACAGAAGCTGGCTTGGTAAGTATTCTCCAGTACCCTTCAAGGCCTATACTTACAAAATTAGGTCCATGAACAACTACGCCAACGGCCTCAACGTCGTCGTCGACCTGGACAGAGAGCAGAATCGTCCTCCTGGCAAAACTCCTAATACCTTCCGCTTGGTTGTGCGCCCTACACGCACCGTCAATTTGGCTGTTCTAAACGCCTGGCTGAACAAAAAAACTGACATATCAGAAGCCGTTTTGGAGGCTCTCAGTAAGTAACTTGGCCGGCGTACCTTTTTATCCGGTATACTGACCACTTTAGACTTTCTGGACCATGTCCTACGCGAGTACCCTAGTGGGAAGTTCCTTGCAATTCGACGCTCCTTCTTCGACTCCAATGGTGAGAACCGAGACATTGGCAATGGTGTTTTGGCTTTCAAAGGAGTATACCAGGCTATTAGACCAGCGCTTGTAAGTTTATTTCCTATTAAGATCTACTGGACGCACTGCCCTAACTATGTTTTAGGGCCGTGGACTTATCGTCAATGTGGATGTCTCAAACACTTGCTTCTGGGCTCGTACCTCTCTTATGGGCGCCGCGATGGCAATCTTGGATTGCCGTGACCATCAACATCTAACGCACCTTCTACGCCCTGTGGCGGATGGCCGTGGTGGTGAGACCGACTCAAATGGTTTCTACGAAGTACACCGTCGGATCAAGAAGATTGGGGTTCGCCCTCACTACCCAGGCTGCCCTTTCGAAAAGGACTTCATGGTCAAGGGCTTGATTAGGGCCAACTCGCGGATGTACAAGATTGATTACAGGGACCCTACGACCGGCGTCACGGATAACATCACTGTCGAGAAATACTTTCGGAGGAAGTACAATATCACCCTCACCCATTGGGAGCTTCCCCTGGTTGAAATGACTAAGAGAAACGTCTTCTACCCTATGGAATTCTTGACCATCCACGGTCTTCATCGGTATATGTGGAAGCTCAACGAATATCAAACTTCCAACATGATCAAGTACGCTGCGTCTCGACCGGGCGATCGCCTGAAATCGATCCTGAACTCAAAGAGCATGCTTAACCACTCCAAGGACCCTGTACTCCAAACTTTTGGGGTCAGGATTGATGACAACATGATCCACACCAAGGCTCGTCTTCTTCCCGCTCCGGATATTGAGTTTGGTGGAAAGCAGCGTGTGAACCCCGGCACAAATGGTCGCTGGGATCTGCGAGGAAAGAAATTCTACGCTGGAAACAAGAAGCCAGTGGACTCCTGGGGAGTAGGATACTTCCCTGGAAAACGCAATGCCATTAACCGCACCCAGGTTGAAGCCTTTGTCGACTCAATGATGAAAGCTTACGCTGGCCATGGGGGCCGGATTGTCGGACGACCTGTTGTTGTTGAGCTGAAGGAGGATGTTGGCGAGGCCGTTAAACGAGTCTACAATGCGACTGGCGTCAAGTTCCAGAAGGATCCCCAGCTACTTGTCATCATTGTTCCTGACAAGAACTCCTTTACATACAGTCGAATCAAGAAGTCTTGTGACTGCCGCTGGGGTGTACCTTCACAGGTACTCCAGGCTGCACATGTGGCCAAGAACAACCCGCAGTACATCTCTAATGTGCTTATGAAGGTCAATGCGAAGCTTGGTGGCACCACTGCCCGTGCTGTTCCCAAAGTCAGTGAAGCTGCGCTTAGAAAGCAGTCCATGATTATTGGTGCAGATGTATCCCACTCTCCGCAGGGCGTCTGGTTACCCTCCTTGGCAGCCATGTCGGTCTGCATGGATACCTTTGGTGGCCGCTACTGGGGAGCCTGCGAGGCAAATGGTGAGCGTGTCGAGATTATTGCTCGCGCAAATCTTGAGTCTATGCTCACTCCTCTTGTCCGCGAATGGATGTCTACTGTTGGTGGTGGAAAGGCACCCGACAACGTCTACTACTTCCGGGATGGCGTGTCTGCTGGAGAATTCCAACACGTTCTTCAGCAGGAGATACTTGACATCAAAGCGATTTTTATGAAGCTGACCAATGAAGCTTGGAAAGGGAAGTTTACCGTGGTTGTTGCTAACAAGCGCCACCACCTCCGTGCCTTCCCAAGGCCCAACGATCGCAACTCGGCTGACAAGAATGGGAACCCGCTACCTGGCACTCTTGTTGAGCGAGATGTTACTAGCCCTCATGATTGGGACTTCCTTTTGTAGTCGCACATTGCTCTACAAGGAACCTCTCGTCCTGTCCACTACCACGTTATCCTCGACCAGATCAAGCATCGTCCTCAGGAACTTGAAAACTTGATCTACGATCACTGCTATCAGTACATGCGCTCGACAACTTCTGTCTCTCTTTGTAAGTCCCCAGCTTGTCTAGGCTGACGTTATGCTAACATAATATTATAGTCCCTGCAGTCTACTATGCCCATCTGGTTGCAACCCGTGCACGCCACCATGACGATGCTCCTGCAAGCTCTGGCCCTCAGAGTGGTCCGGAGGTCAAGCTCACCAACCCGAAACCGAAGGACAAGCCGGCTGATCCACGCCTTCTTCCCATTCATGGTACTTCGAACCGACTCCCATTCGGCATGTGGTACATTTAGGAGATACAGTTGGGATAGTTGGTCTTCGACTCTTCGTTGTCTCTGGTTCTCATCGCTTGAGGAAGGATGCTGAAAAGATGAAAGGGCGAATAGTTCCCTATTTTCAATGAGGTTTTGTTCCTTAGTTAGTTAGCTAGCTACAAGGGCATCTTGCTTTGGGGTACGACGGACTGATCTACGGATTCTGACTGCTCTGGAAGTGGACGGAACGGTGGTCATCGGACTGTTGAAGCTCGAAGCAGCTTGTACGTTGAAGTAAGTCTAGGAATTGATCGCTCTTCTTTTACTTGAATGTCCAATTCGATGCATTGTAGACCTGCCATCTCAAATGCTCGTACAGTATTTGCAGTCCCTCCTCTACCCGCGTAACGTAATAACAGAAATCGTGCGTGCTCGTTTCTTCTAAGAGTTCTTAAAAAAGCCCACAGAAGGCATGATTGGCGCGGACAGCATAGGTATAGCTAATATTCTTGAGAGGGAAAAGAACAAAAGACCCCGATGGCAAGGGACCAACCAAACCGGGACCTCTCCAGCTAGTTCAAGTTGGGAACCATGAGAAGGAAGATTAATTGATTGAGACTAGCTGGAACAGAGTGATCCAGAAATGACGATAACGGGAGTGCGTGCTCTGTGCGCCGGCCGGTTGAACCACCAAATCGAGAAGGCTCTGCGTACTCGAGTGGAGTCAGCTTCCATCAACGAGCAGGTGAGTACGCCTCCAGGGCTGGGTAGATAGTTGACTAAACCAGGAAATGACGAAAAGGAAGCTGAAAGCAGAGGATGCGGCGAAGGAACAAGAACGTAGAGAAGGCAGGCAGTTTAACGTCAACGCGAAATCAGACCATCGCGCCAGACCTGGCTCCAGAACTAGGCTGAGTCCGGAAAGTTCAGATGCAGATTTTTTCAACTAAGAAATGGATTAAATTGGTCGTAAGTCCCCCTGGATTCGTAGAGTAACACGCCAGAAGGTCCACGTTTGCGCACAACAGGTGTGAGCTTCTAAGTGCAAAACATGGACGATAGCGGAAAAAAAAAAAGTAAAAAAAGAAAGAAAGAAAAGAGAGAGAAAAGGACTGGAAATAAGACAGGAGTGATGAACGTATTCGTGGTTAATGAAACAGTGGATGAAGAGAAGAGGAGGGAAAACAAAGCAAAGCAAGCCGACCTAATTCTACGAAGCCAATATTAAGCGCCGCTTCAGAAAGCATGAGGATGAAGAAACAAAGATCATATCCACCAAGGCTATAGTCGAATGGGGTTTGGTTATCGGGGAAAGCTTATCCAACGCCGGTTATTATACATCATGACGCATCAATGGAAGTTCCGTTCGTCAGGGGAACCGCAGTGTCGTCGTTGCCGTTCTGTACGGCATCAGAAGTTGGAGCATCAGAAATCACTGAATTGACTCTGCCTTTGCCGTTGCTGAGCTCGGCTGTAGCCGCAGTCTCCTCGGATTTCACGTTGTTCGACGCTGGGTTTGAAGTCTTTGCACCATCCGGACCTGGTGCATGTTCGTCTTCGCCGAGAGTATCGGCAATTCCCATTGCAACGCCGCTGTTCTTCTTAACCTTCTTCTTACTGGGCTCCATATTACCGGACTTGTTGGCATTCGACCCAGGAGCCGAGGCTGGCAACGGTCGCTTTTGAGGGCTAGATGTCGGCCCTGGGAGGCTAGAAGGCAGAGGAATCTTGCCAGATGCAGGTAGACGCGGTCGAGCCGCCATTGGCCGTTGCTTGGGCGGTAATTCAAGGTCTTCGGTCAGGGGTTCGTTATTGTTCATTTGCAGTTTGGCGTTGAAGAAGGATTGCACCAGTCCAATCTGCGATGCCACAGTCTCAGACGAGATGCGTGGATATGGGGGAGGCGGTGGGAAAAGCGTGATTGATTGCGAAGTGCTGTAACGTCTTGTCAGATCTTACTTCCAGGAAGAAAGAGGATAAACTCACCTTGTGTTTTGAGACTGGGCGGCATTGTACATCCTGTTTTGGAGAAGATGCAATGGAACGCTAAGGTTAGCCAACCCGAATTCCCGGTCGAGCCCTAGTTCCTTAAACCCGAAGAAATCTTCGTCAATATCTTCTGCGAAATCACCACCAACGAACTGCTCACTACCATCCGCAAATGCCATGGAGCCATCTTCGCCGCCGTCTTGAAGAGCGGGACGGAGAAGTTCAGAGAGCAACGAACGCAAACGATCGTGCGCAGTTGTTAGTTTTGTGCCAAGTCGTTCAATATCGTCTTTGATATAAGACTCCAGACCCTCAATATCAATACCAACAGAGGATAATGTATGGAGAACCATCTCCGGCTCGGTGTAAGCGCGCTTCCACTGAGACAAGGCTGTAGACTCCACTGTATCGGTGACGGGGACTTTGGGAGCCTCCATGTAGGATTTCAAGGTTTCTCCAATCTTCTGGAAGAAGTCCGAAGCCATGTCTGTCGCGGCATCGAGAGCTGACGGCTGGTACTCCTCAAAACCAGTATGGTAAAAGACCTTGGCCACGGAACGCTGCAGGGCGGCCTTGCAAACCCACGGTGAGATGATAGGCCCGTTGTCGTTCATGACATGAGGAAGGGTATCTTGCTCGGCAAACGGTTCGGGCTGATATTTTTGAAACTGGTTTTGGTACATCTGCAAGAGTCAGCTTTTCTTCTGTTCTGACTGTAAATCTTCTCTGACATACCTGCGACTGCAATTGCATCTGCTTCACAATACCAATTTTCGAGCAGATCTTTCTGGTTTCCTGCATTTGCCTCATGTTTGCGTCCATTTTCCTGGAAAGTTTACTGTCTGGTTGTATGAACGACCCCTTGGGTAAGATCCTTAGAAACTCCTCTGACGCATCAACAAGGTTTCCCTCCGTATCTTCCCTCCAGATCAAATGTGCCGGTAGGTCAGGAACACCGGACATCACGTCGTAATAGTCAGGTATCACTCTATCCTCCTCTACTTCAATTCCTTCTGCCAGTGTTTCGCCAGCAGCGTTGGGCTCCATAGCTCGCGAGCCCGATTCATTGGCAGTGTCTCCCTCTGCAGAAACCTGTTTCTGGCTCTGAAGCCACCGTCTCATCCCAGCTTTGGTGCGAAGGAGGGCTGGCTCGTCGGAGTTAATCTTGTCACCCTTGAACAGCCGGTGCCGCTCTGCAGCGATGAGAGCTCGATCCTTCTTCGTGACCTGTTTCCAAACCTTGTATTCTGGGTCGGCAAGTTCAATCCCAGGCGTAGCCAAGGCGCTAAGTGCAGCGGTTGACGTTCCTAGACCATCAATGTCCATACCTTCATCCTGTCCTACTGGTGCAACAGACCCAGCTCCAGCGGGATCGGATGGCGTCTGTGTCCCGGGAGGAGGCGTTGCAAATCCGTTTTGAATTCCTTCCATAGGAGCATCAGAGTCCGAACGTACAGGTGCCGACGGCTGCGATACCGACCCACCCGGAGGTTCTGAGCCGCTTGGAGTATTCCTAGACGGTGCGGTGCCCTTCTTGGATGATTTTCCTGGAGCTTTCCGACCTCTCGACGACATGATAGGCTCGTCATCACTTTCATCCCCGCCGTCAAGTTCGGCAAGCTGAAGCCTCCGCTCTTCAGCCTCGACTTCGGCACGGTCTCGGATAACAATCTCAGGAATTAGGGGCACAAGTTTCTCGGTTTCCTTCTTCATGTACATCGCGTGCTTCCGTAAAAAGTGTTCGGTGTTTGTGTTGTACTTGAAGCAATTGGACCATATAAGGTTGAGATCATCCACGAACTCCTGCTTCGACTTGTATTGGAGAGCCTTTAGTTTCTTCGTCATCGTCCCGAGGTCCATTGGGTGTTTGATCACTAGAGAGAGTTAGCAGCCAAAACCATCATAGGGACGAAGTACGTCCTTACCAGTATAGTAATCGGGTGCATCTCGTTTGTTGACACGGGTTAAGAAAGCAGATGAGTGCTCAGTCATCGCTTTCAATTCGTTCAGCACCTTCTCCGCAGACTCGTAGAGCTCCTCCTGACCGATCTTATCCTCACTTGCCCACTTGCTGCGGTTTTTGCGAACCTCGCTCATCAAGCTGCGGAGTTCGGCATCGGAGGCTTGGACCATTGTGCGCTTCAGATCAATTCGTGCAATCAGATTCTTCAAGGTTAAGCTTGACGCGCCGAGATTAGCATTGCTCAGCGAACCGTAACCGCTGGAGCCTGAAGTTGGTGCATTGCCAGTGCTTCCCTGGCCAGACATCTCCGCTTCTACTTGTCTTTCAGACTCTTCCAGCCTTTGCTGGTCGAGCATCGCATCTCTATCATTCTCCAACGTGTAAAACAGGGTGTGGAAGCTTCGTTTGGCTGCCTCCTCTGTGGCTTTTTTGTCTTCTTCTAGCTTCTTGCGAATGTCTTCCAAGCTCTCTTTCTTCGCTTCCTTTGCGGCGTCTGCGGCAGCAGATATGGAGGCGCTCGATGGACGGCTCGGCGACGGGATGGCAGTCAGCGGTTGAACAGGGGCGGAGCTCTTTGAAGGCGGTGGAGACGCAGCATCCGCATCGTCGTCTTCATCGTAATCGTCATAGTCATCGTCATCGAGTTTTCTCGCGGGTTTCTTGACAGGCGCCGGGGTAGGTGCCGACTCGTCGGCGCGTTGGTCCTTGGTTTCAGCCTCATCAGGATCGGTGACATCGTCAGGATCACCGGGCGTGCCTGCCGAGCGCTTTTCACCTGAAAAAAGACTGTTTATTTTCGCCTCAGTGCGATTATATAAATCGCGGAATATAGCGACGCGCGGATCCTCTTCCGCCGTGGTATCGGCCTCCGATATCAAATTACCCGCGTGAAGGCCGTCGGCGTCGACCGAGCCGCGCATTTGCGGCGTCCTTGGGCCGGAAAAGGTTTTTGAATAGCCATTGGTGGTCCGCGCATCGAGGAGATCATCGGGAGGTCGAAGATGGCCCGGAGGGAGCCAGGCGTTGTGGTGACCGAGCGACATGCTCGCTCCAAAACCCCGGTTCTGGGGCGGGCGAGGGGGCTCGCTTCTCCACCGTTAGGATCAGATTCGGGCAGGCAACAACGAGTGGGCTTGGGGCGTAAAAGAATACATAGAGACAAGGTACAGAGCGCAAGCAAACGAGGGACGATGTCTCTGGGAGCCCAAAGGATGGAGTGGGCGTGGATTTGGATGGCAAAGACGCGGGCTTCCGTACCGGGGTCTCTGCGCGAACAGATGAGGTGAAGTCAGGTCGAGCCGTGACCAGCGTTGACGGTCGCCGCACTTTTAGACCAACCGTGCACTTTTCGCAGCAGGAGCTCCCAGGCGTCGCAGAACAGACGCAGATTCACGAGCTAGAGTCTCGTGCCATATGCTATGAGCAGCTCAGCATATCAGATACGTTCGCATAATCGGCTGCTACCGCAGATGTCGCTGAAGGTGTGTGTTACCTTGTATAGGAGCCGGCGTCCTTCATAATTAATCAGCTTGCTTTATCCACTCACTCTGCATAACTTCACATGACGTGAGCCAACATCAGGCAAGCATCAAAGCACCTGAGCCTCATCTCGTCGCCGGAGTCGTCCAGACTTATTCCTCTGCGATCACCGATTCCCATAATGCGAATTCGCTATCCCTTCGCGGGTAAGCCCATTTCCCCCTGTCAATCCCCGCGCTCTTTGAATTTGCTACAAGCGCTCGTCGATGCCTCACAATGCAGATCAGCTCCAAGCTTTGTACTTAGTTACAGACAGCTAACCCTCTCCCCAGGTGCCTTTGTATTCCTCCTTCTGCTATCCGCCTACGTCGGCCTCCTTCCCCACAGCGACTCTCCCCCCGTATCCCCTAGTCTCCAGCCGAATGATAAATTTCTACACCTAGTCACCTTCTTTGCCCTTTCCCTCATCTTCTACTGGATCCCGGATACCTCCCGCCGACGCACCCTCCACCTAACCCTCGTCGTTTGCACTCTCGTACTCGGCGTTGGCTCCGAAATCCTACAGGGCATTCTTCCAAATGGCCGCTCCTTCGACCCGTTCGACATCCTAGCCAACATCGTCGGAAGTGCCGGCGCAGTTGGGCTATGCAGCTGGTATCACCGACGGATGCTCGAGCGGCGCCGCAAGGCAAGATTTGGTTCTCTGGGCGAAGGAGGCGACGATCTTGAACTGGGGATGGGACCTGGCGATCGTGAAGATGATGGTCTCGGAGCTCAGGAATCGGGCGTGATGGATTTGGAGCAGGAGGTTGACAATTGGGATGAGAATGCCGTCGATAACTGGGATACCGATGATAATGACGACCCAAGTATTCTGACCGGGACTACTGCTGTGGAAAGAGAGGACCAAAAAACGCCTGGTGACAAAACTGAAGGCGGCAAGAGAAGCGACTAACCTCGTTATTCGCCAACTTCTTTTTCGTTCCGACGTCATTGCTCTTGAATTCGAGGCACTCGGAGAAAATTAGAAGGGACAGACCTTTTCAACGGCTCAGTTCCGATTTACGAACTACTGGGAAGATTGAGCATGTCCCGCAGATGTAACCACGACCTTCCACGGTTCCGATATCTTCGGTGTCTCCTCAGCTACATCCTGGCCGAATCGACGAATTAACATGATTTATGCTACGACCAGGCCCTGTCGTGTGTCTTCCGCAGGGCCTTCTGTGCCCCATTGGGGCTTCTGTATAGTTGGAATTATTTTCCTTTCTAGCTGTTAGTTACGGGCTCTAGCGTGTAAATAGGGTTGCAAATGGAGTTTACTTTTTTTGCTTTTTCTAGTCAACAAATATCATCATCAGTCCCGGTGAACCACTTTTCTTGGCCCCTGACAGTGTTTTCTCGAGGCTCTCAATGCTAATAGTATAGGTCTCCGAAGGCCTCAAGGTCAAAGCCAACTGAGACTCCGGCGGAGTGTCGAAACTAATGTAGCATCAGGGCAATCTTTGCAAGTCTGGTATCACGAAGCCGAGGAAACACGACGTCAAACTGGATTATGTCGTTCGAAGCACTACATTGGGCAGATAGAATACATCTCCTACTCCATCCGAATATAAAACTAAATATGATACACCAGTTCTAAGGCTAAGACAGAAACTAGGGAAATAACATGCAAGAAGCAGAATCACGGCCAGAGTGAAAGACACCCACCAGGCTTGGAGAATTCGGCAGAATGAGACCGAAGACAAACCAGACCAGAAGAAAATCGGCAAAAATATATAAGGTCATAGAGGAGGGGTAAATGACCCCTTGGAATTAACTGGATAGCATAAGATGCAAGGTCGCGGAGGCATAAGATAAGTTAATGTATGCAGGTCAAAAATTCATGAGCAGTCATAACAAGGGCGTGTAACAGTGCAAGGTAAGGTTGGATCCATCACAAGTAGAGGCGATAATAGGATGAAGAAGGTTTCAGGGCTCAGTCAGTAGCGGCCACTTCTGGAGTTCTAGTCGTGCTCCTGCTACACTGATCGCCAACAGCCTCCAGCTCCGGTTTGGCAGCAGGCAGGTAGCTGTCCTCGTCGGACAACTTGGCGATTTTGGCGGATCTGGCGTCCGACCTCTGGCGGGATATTCCAAAAGTCTTCTCCAGCATGATTTCCGCTTGCTCTCGCAAAACCTCGTAGATGAAGATTAACTGCATCTCGTTGTACACCATCATCATCCTTTGTTCGCGCAGCTGGTTGACCGTTTCGAAGACGGGGTCTACCTCTGGATCAGTGGCCTTGAGTAGTTCGCCTGATTCGAGTTCCTGCAAAAGGTGGTCAAGCGCAATAAAAGTACCCGTTCGTCCCACTCCTGCGCTGCAGTGAACAATTCGTGGATTCTGCCGTGAGGACTTTGAGGCTGACACGTTGATCAACTGAAGAAGCGCGTCGCGGTCTTCGCCAACGGGCTTGGAATAGTCAGCCCAGCCCGCGAAGAGGAAATGCCACACAATCTTCGATTCGGAGCCCAGGGTAAGCTCTAGCTTCCGGACCTCGGATCGACAATCCACATCCCAGGTACTTTCAAGAAGCGTTATCTGACCAAGTGCGTCTCCTTCCGCCGACTGGTGCTCATCTCCGTCCACAAACGGGTCGCTATCCTCTTGTCTCAGGAACATATGCGGGTTCTCGAGATCGAGCGGGAAATACTGTGAGCATTTCTCTCGGCCGGACTCGATCGTTTGCGTGAGCATGACGATGACGGCCACTTCTTCGCTTTCATGAAATACCATGTGCCAAAAGTGATAGAGGTTGTCCAGTTTCGGGCCCTGTTCTCATGTTAGCCGCACGCCTAACCGCGAAGGCCAGCAGCCGGATTTACCTGTGTCGCGATATATCTCCTCTCCTCTTGGGAGACACTATCCTTGAGAACTATGGGCGAGGCGTTGATAAAATCACACTCTCCTTCAGGGACTCGAAGACGGATACGAGAATTCGCCCAGACTTGCACGTTCGCATATCGGTTCCTGGCCCTGGCTTCGGGATCCGCATCCAGCGCCCAACGATGTGAGGGGTCATTTGCCTGTGACCCCTCCAAGATCCGAGTCCGCTGCATCCATTCGAGTTCTTCAAACTTATGATGGATTTCTGTATTCAAGGCGATTGTTAGCTGCAATCCAATCAAGACCTCAAGTTAAGAGCGCCTGGACGAACCTATAACCGGCTGGCGAAGAAACGGTGGGACAAGGTCACTGTCCGCGGTATCCAGCGCGGGGGTGTCATCCTCGGGCCCATCAACGATTTCAGCCGTTTCCTCAGTGTCCGGATGCGAGCGCTTCGCCGACTGAACGCTGGTGTCGATTTTAATGTTTGGATGCGCCATCTTGGCGGCAGCGATCCTCTGGAAGGCCCGAACCTTGCCCAGGACGCCGCGCGCCTTGTTGGAAACCCGTTTTCGTGTCGAGACAAGCTTTCGAGAGTCGCTGCGGAAACTGGGAGTATCGGGTGATGGGGAGCGGGATGTTGGAGCAGTAAAACTGAGAGCCTGGTGCCCCTCCGAGCCGGTGGGCGGGTCGATAGCAGCGGCGCCGTTGGGGGGCAGGGATGATATCTGTAGTGTCGACAGATCGAGACAGCTGTGGAAGCTGCTCCGCGGCGTGATTTGCTCGGCCAGATTTCTGGATCTCACGGAAGCTAGACCGCTTGCCGGGTCGTATTGGGCGGCGATAATGCTGGTATTAAGTGTCTCGTAGCGGGGGAATGTCGTGAGGGGTCCACGGAGAGCGCGAGGTGGCCGGAGTTTGCTGGAGGGAGAGCGGCAAAATTAGGTATGTTTATATGGCCATCTACGGAGTGCACACACGCGACACCCCACTTTGCGATGGAAACTATAAATTATTTAAAATCATCTGCGGTCATTATTCATCCGAGGCTGAGCAGTGGAAACCTCCGCTCGATACCTCAAGGTGTGCGCTCATAACAGCAGATAAATTTCTCCGTTTTGCTCGAGTATTTCCCTTTGTCTTCTCGCTACACAAAATATACTAATGCGCAAAATATATTGTTACCAGGCGAAATACATCTGATTTACTCCTTCAGATACGTGCACAGCAAGTTCTCTGCTATTGAGAAAACGAAAAGAGACCTCACTTGGTGCTGGCGCTTCTTCATCGTATTAACGAATACATAAGACGTATAATGACATATGAGCATATGTAGTCTAGGTCTCGAAATCCTTTTATTCTTTCCTAGGTAGACTAATGTTACTAGATATCCAGGACTGAAAGCCGCAGCCGGCCGTGCATTAGAATAAGAACTAGCTGACTACCCAAGGCGCAAAATGGTATGGATGCTAAGCATGAATAGATAAGTACATGAATAGAAAGATATTGGCGGGGCCAGGCGAGACAAAAGGGCATTATGCAAGGAAGACTTCGTCTAGAAAACACAACGTCAATCACATTGACCTTAACCGTTTTGTGAAGGTGGAAAATAACCAGGCTCAAGAGGCAAAAAGAGTACAAGTGAAGAAGATGGACTGATGAGTAGAAGGAGTTGAAAAAAGTGCGATGTGGTTGATGGTATATACGGCGGTAGGAGAGGTCGCAGGAAATAGTTGGGAAAGAACGAGGATAGGTAAGAATGTGAGTCTAATTGGTTGAAAATGGAGAGAGGATATATATGCAAGAGAGTAGTGGCGCTGAAAGGATGTATATGTACGATGAGGAGCTTCAAGCACTCAGTCATGCAACAGCTTGTCGCTGGCGTCGAGGATTATGTCGGCAATCCGGTCCACCCATTCTTGGGTAAGGGTCCAATTTCGGGTTTCGAGGCTATCCTGGATAGCTGGGAACACGGCTGCGTCATAGCCAGACCAAAGCTGGGGCCCATAAACGACATGTTTGAACTGCGTGCGGTTTGGTATCTGATAAATGCATTAGCTGTGTGTTCACTGATCTATTGAAATGTGCTTGGCTTACCCCGCCGCCAAATCTGTCGTCCAGGAGGTGAGAATCAAGCTTAGCCATGCGGTAGTTATGAGACATGCGTTGTAGGGCTATAATGTTGTTCTCAAAACCCCCAGCGCCCCAGACAGCATCGTGCCATAGCTTTGGCCACCGTTGAAACTGCTCTGCGTTTGCTCGAAGCACTCCAGTAGCATTGTACAAAGGAGTTAGGTTGACGGAAGAATCTCCAGAGGCGCTGTTGTCGATGGGAATCTTCTTGGACTTTGCGTAGTTTTCCAGGTCGATGACATAGCCAGCAAGGTGCTCCGCGTAAACCTCGACATCAAAGGGTAGAATAGGGTTATCCGCGAACTGAAGCAGCAATAGCCCCCAGAATTGGCCCAAGATTTTGTGATACTGAAAGCCTGGGTCACCGAACTTTGTCATCCAATCATAGTTCTCATGGCAACTATGATACGGATATGGATCTCCGGTAAACCCAAAGTCTATACTGGAGATTCCCGCAAGGTCTTGAAAAGGTACATAGTCGCTTCCAGCTCCCAGTGGTGCAAACCTCTTGTTCTTGCTCTCCCAAATGTCTTTCAGGGTCTCGTTGGTGACGGGGTCCGATATACGACCAAGGACTTGCATGACGACGCGCTCGAAGAGGGGATTTCCAGCTGCCTCGAACTCTGTACCGCTAACACCAACGTCCACATTGATATATGCGTATGCGTTTCCACGGATATGGTCCATTCTGTCCTCCACGTACTCGGTAGATCCGATCAGGTTATACTCTTCTCCATCCCAACTGGCAAATTCGATTGTCCGGAGTGGCCGCCAACCGAACGTCAGAAGTTCCCCAAAGACCCGGACAAGCTCTAGAAAGACAGCGGTGCCACTGCCTGGGTCTGCGCCGCCTAAGCACCACGAATCGCGGTGATTGCCGACGATAATCTTCTTTTCGGGCTCTTCCATTCCAATGATCCTTCCCACCACGTTATATATGGGTTGCCTGTCATTTTCCTCCTGTAGATTCATGAGGTTCACGACCGGTGATTTTTCGTCACCTGTCCACCACTGCTTTACCTTGGGAACACCGCCAACCCATTCTTTGGGTACTTGCGAGCCATGACCGTCAAGGACTTGCAAGAGCCTCTGGGCGTCGCGCCATGCCAAAGGAAGACTAGGTATTCCCGGTAGGCCTGTTGTTTGCTCGTGGCTTAATCGCGTTTTCATCTTCGGAGTCGACGCAAACCCCGGAGAGAGGACATCCCCGACTACCCACGACATCATACTCACACCACCTCTTTGAACACCATCCGACGGCATGAAGCGCCCCTTTGGGTAGGCTGGGCCCCGGACAAAACCATCTTCAAATGGATCAGAGTAAATGATGCAGCCCGCGGCCCCCGCAAGTTCGGCGGCTTTTATCTTGAGGGCGCGGTCAGTCTCGGTTCCATAGTATCGAACTAGGGCAATAGAGCCGTTTAGGTTGATCCCTTGGTCCACCAGATATTGAAAGTCTTCCCGAGAGCCGTAGTTTGCGTAGACTAGGTGACCTGTAACGTTGCCTGATTTTGAGTGGCCGTGAAATGCTGGTGTGTATTTGTTCTCGTCTTGATGGTCCTCTTCCAAGATGGCTTCCCACCGAAGCTCTGGGGGATCGACAATAGCTACCCTCCGCCCATCTGGTTTAGGCCAATTCAGATACACCTGGTACTCGTCCATGTCGATGCCCTCCAGCCCGGCATTCTCAAACTCTTGTTGTACCCATTTCGCAAGAAAGAAACTTCCTTCGCTACCAGCAAGATGAGGATATTTTGTTGCGATCTTGAGGTTCTCTGCAATATTCGTCTCGTTGATATGACCCTGAACGAAGTTCTCCACCGAAGCTGCGCTGTAAGTCTGGCCCATCATAAATCGTGAGTTGAAATTGAAAATGTCCGAGACCACAAAGACGTAGATGACGGCGACCACGAGTAGCAGGCCGAATAACCTAAGCATAATGATGCATCCATTAGAGTTGAAGCTCGTCCGGGCCGAGTTCAGATTTATGGTGAACTTGAAGCTTGGCCAAAACCGACGAAACGGGAGATTAATCGAGGACAGTGTTCGGGTTAGGTTGCTAAAGGGTTTTGAAAGCCTAGACCGTAATCGGGAACCTCGCGATGTCTGTTGGCCGGGGTCTTCAACGTCCATCTGATCAAGCTCTCCCCGCAACTCCTCCAGCGAACCCCTTTCCGACCCGGGCGGCGTGGAGTATAAATCATCGACGCTATTTCGAGCGGACTCGACCGTCGGGGGGTGATAGCCACGAGGTCGAGATTGGGGCTCATCGCTGGCAGCGGCATCGCGGTCATCGTGAAGCAGGGCCTGGCCTTCGGGATCGTCGCCCACGTCGGAGGTGAGATGCGTTCGGGAGGAGCTCGGGCGCGAGGCGATCGCTTCTTCGTAGGAGGGGATGGGAAGGGCTTCATAATCGTATTTTTGATCTTTACTCATGACGGACGGTTCGGGGCTCAAGTGAGCCGTGCAAGCAAGATAGCGAAACTATTAATCTGCGCAGAGGGATCATGATCTGGGGAAAAGAACTTGAATGGCTAGCATCGACATGCTCCCGGGCAAAAACAATCGACAGGGTACCGACAACGAGAATGAATCAGCAGGGTGAAGAGACCAGACCGAAAAGAAAAAGAGTGTAAGTATCCTCGTCGTGGACTTCGACGGGAGGGTCAGATTACGGGGGACGTTGAAGTGAGGGAGCAAAGCCACGGAGAGATACACCCGGATCCAACCTTTCCCCAAGGACAGTCAGTTGCGTGGCGCAGGCCAGTGAAGAACAGACCCACTGTTGTGGTAGGCAGAAGAGTTCAATGGTTTCTGGATCGCATTCCCAAGGGAATTATTAAGGAGAATAAGGCTTCTAACTGGGCGAGACGGAGTACCAAGCTGGTCGCTTCTTGGCATCCAAGTGGCTTCTGTATCCTCGAAACTACATTTTGGCTTTCGATCAGTCAGTGTCTGCCACCTGGGTACCTGGAGTCAGTGGCCAGAAGGGGCTGGCTCTGTACATCTACGACTCGGGAGATGTCCTCTCGACTCTGAAGAAGCCTCGGCCCCCGACGGCTTACCCCTGATTTGAATCAATGCCAGTGTTTCAGCATAAATCACGCTGGATTATTCATCATGTATAAGATGGCATAACGCAGTAGCTTTTACAACACGCGACACAGCATTTGTCGCAAGTCTTCATGCAGTTTAAAGTAATTTTGCTCAAATTCTTTGCTTTTGAATATATGAACCTCGGCTAGCTCTACAATAAAGACCCGGGAAGCCAAAGCCACGTTGTCGCCTCTGGTTCCTAATTTCTATCAGTGCAGTGGGAGACTATTATTCGGCAGCATGAGATGATGTTGGAGCATCTTCAAGATCCTTCCATAGAAGGTAAACACCGGTAGCATATACGTAGCCACACTGAAGCGCTAATGAATGTGAAGTCTGGGTGGTCTTTGGCAGGTTGGCAGAGGTTCAATATTGCCAAGGCTTTTCTGATGGATACTTGTAAATATATATTGAACATGCAACCGTGACTTTCCAGCAGCTGAACGGACTCGGAGTCTAGATAAGAAAGAAAGAGGCTTGGCCACTGCACGATAACCAATTGAACAGCCCTCCCAAGAGTACCTACACTACTCTGGAGTAGGTAGTACCTACTAGGTACCTACCGTGACGTGGAGAAGAAATGTCTAATCTCCAGTATCGGTAACCGGGGCCTTTCTTCAACCGTCAACCGATGCAGCCGTCCTGGTCCTACGTTGTAGCTACTAGTAGTGAAGTTGGGCGTATATCGTACCTACTATTACCGCGAGATGCGCGGGGTTGTGCTTTGCGCCTCAATATGATGCATGTAGAAGCATGCCGCCTCGAAGTAGCAGGTATCCTTGTGACTATGGTAGAGAAACCAAGAGCGGTTGTAAGGCACTGAGTATTCAGACCGAAGACTGAAAGCGCAGCACGTGTCAAGGCAAGAACCATGATTATGTACTATTGCGCAAAACGGGGGCCCATACTACAATGATACGGCCGCGGACAGCCCAGCTAGACCCACAAGATAAGATTGATAATTTCTTTTCCCCTGTTTCCAGGGTTAGACACGTCGTAGTTGGGAACTGAAAGCCTCGAATCGAGATCAGGAGCTGAAGATCAATGATTTATTTTCCCAGAAGAGTCGCGGGGCAGGGCCGATGTCGCAGCTTCATGGATGCATGGCATCGTCATCGGCCTCTCCATCACGAAAGCGACCTTTCAATGAGAATATGATCTCGAAGACCACCGCGGCTTCAGGACTCACTTCGGAGTCCGGACCTTGTCTGCCTTGTGTATGACATCCGTTTGACCGAGGTATGGGTCCGCTCACTCGATAAGGATCTGGCTGATCTCACGACGAGATGACATTTACACGGTATCTAGAATCATTACTGCCTGTCAGAAGCAGCCACAATCCCAGGCTGCGCGGACTACTGATCCATTTTGCCCACTTTGTAGACTTCGATTGGGTTGCTTGGGGGCGGATACGCGCAAACAACGAGGAGCTCGGGAATTACTTTTGCTCTAGCGATTGGAGGTTCGGGGACTGAGAAGTATGCAAGGCTGAAGCATGGATCCGGGGTGAAAGTTCGGACATTCTCATACATCTCGTAGAATATATTGTCCCGTTCGATCTCCGGGTTGCACAGTGCACCCTGATGAGGATAGAGCACAGGGTGGAGACGTCGGTAGTGAAATCTGAGGTTCGTTGAGATATGGTTGCTTCGACGTCTGTACACATCCTAAGAAGTTTAGCTTGAGCCCTGAAGTCGTGCATTAGAGCGGACTGATCCAATTGATCAAGCAGAAGAGTCGGTGAGCGACAAGCAGAGTCGCAGAATGAAAGCTCCTGGGGTCGGGCTTCTTCTTGTCGAGGAATTTTCTGCCAATCGGGACAGGATGAAGAGTACGCCGTATACAACATCCTGGTCACGGTTGACTTTCAGTGTGCTTCCAACGATTGTGGAAATTAGTGGGATGATCCAACAAACGCTTTCAAAATTCGATGTTGATATTGATCTAGGAAGCAATGGAGCAGTTGTGTAATTGGCAAGCGAACAGTGTTTGACTGTCTGCTTCTCATCTCGTACTGTAAGTAAGAGTATTGATGATCGAGAATGCATCAGCCACGCAGGTTAGCCTCAGGCACAGGTTTGCCCCTCTGAAGCGCAACAGCGAAAAAAAGAATATCAGCCCCACCAGCGGAGCTCCCGAGTGGCACCGCAACTGCATTAGTCCCTTTCCCTTTGACATTCTTGCGTGGACGGAGTTTCTCATTGACCTGTGCTCCCTAAAAAGCTGTGAAGGAGAAGGGGGATGAGGGAGGGACCACGGACTAGTGGAGGGACAGGACCTACGCTGCATTTTCTGGCCTGGCTCCTGTCCGACTACTTATACACTCGACCATCGTTGATTGTCCATCTTCCAGCTCTTGTTCAATTTCTTCCTCTCCCAATCTCGCCTCCCCACCTTCCCTCATCTTCCTACTCCTCTGTGTCTCTATCCAAAATCTTTCGTTGCTCTCACTACCTGAAACCTCACCCTCCTACTTCTATACTTCCTCCTCCTTTACCGCCATAATGTCGGCCCGCCCCCAGAACATTGGTATCAAGGCCATCGAGGTCTACTTTCCCCGCCAGGTACGGATGCTCTTTCCATAGTTTTTTTTGGGGGGGGTTTCCTCATTTTAGGGTTACTAACCGCCACACCAGTGTCTCGACCAGACAGAGCTTGAGAAGCACGATGGCGTTAGTGAGGGAAAGTATACAATTGGTCTTGGACAGACCAAGATGAGCTTCTGCGATGACCGCGAAGGTATGCTGTGTGCCGCTCATGTCCCTTGATGCAGCTATTAACTCGCCCCTTCGATAGATATCTACTCCATCGCCTTGACCACCCTCTCCTCCCTCATGAAGAAATACGACGTTGATCCCAACTCGGTTGGTCGTCTTGAAGTCGGCACAGAGACGCTTTTAGACAAGTCCAAGTCTGTCAAGTCTGTTCTTATGCAGCTCTTTGCTCCCCACGGAAACACCAACATTGAAGGTATCGACACTGTGAACGCCTGCTACGGAGGAACCAACGCAGTTTTTAACAGCATCAACTGGCTGGAGTCGTCCGCCTGGGACGGCAGGGATGCCGTGGTTGTCTGTGGTGATATTGCCCTGTATGCCAAGGGCAATGCTCGTCCCACTGGTGGTGCTGGCTGCGTAGCCATGTTGATTGGCCCCGACGCTCCCATCGTTTTCGAGCCTGGCCTCCGTGCTTCCTATGTCACCCACGCCTACGACTTTTTCAAGCCCGATCTTACTAGCGAATACCCAGTTGTCGACGGCCAGTTTTCCCTGAGATGCTACACCGAGGCCGTCGATGCTTGCTACAAGGCCTACGGCACTCGTGAGAAGACTTTGAAGCTGAAGGCACAAAACGGAACTAACGGCGTCACGCATGACGAGACCAAGACTCCTCTTGACCGATTTGACTATATTCTCTTCCACGCACCCACCTGCAAGCTCGTCCAAAAGTCATACGCCCGCATGCTTTACAACGATTATCTCCAGAACCCCACGCACCCCGCCTTTGCTGAAGTTGCTCCTGAACTGCGTGACTTGGACTACCAGACGTCGCTTACCGACAAGAACGTTGAAAAGACTTTCATGGGCCTGACCAAGAAGCGCTTCGCGGAGCGTGTGAGGCCTGGCCTGGACGTTGCCACCCTGTGCGGCAATATGTACACTGCTACTGTGTATGCTGGTCTCTGCAGTTTGCTTAGCAATGTCAAGTTCGACCCTAGCCAGCCCAAGCGCCTTGGTCTTTTCTCTTACGGCAGTGGTCTTGCCAGTTCCCTGTTCAGCGCCAAGGTTGTTGGCGATGTGTCCTACATCGTTGAGAAGCTAGACCTGCACAACCGCCTCAATGCCCGGACCGTCCTGCCCCCCACGGACTATGAAGCTGTACGAACCCCTTCTTACCTAGTCAGATTTTTTGCCTCTCTTGCTAACGTCCAATAGATGTGTGATCTCCGCGAGCACGCCCACTTGAAGAAGGACTTCAAGCCCGTTGGCAACACCGAGACTCTTTTCCCCGGTACATACTATCTCACTGAGATCGACGGCATGTTCCGACGGACATACGAAATCAAGGCATGAATGACGATTCGGATATAATGCTTTGGTACATATGACGTTTGTTTTTCTTCACGACGAGAACCACTGTCTAGACGATTTTTTTAGATTCCCTCTAGCATGATGTTTCTGTTTTGCTCAGCACGATAGAGTGTTTTGCAGGTTCTTGCACATTTCACTGGGCGACAAGGCGGCGCTGGAAAGCTTCCGGTTTCATCGAGGATAGTTCCACAACTTTTTGAATAATTTAATACTGTTAATCAAATATATGGATTATGACCTTCGCTTTCACTTACACTCTGACTATTTGGATGTGCCAATGTAGAACTACTACCTAGTCGGTATCCAAGAGATCATACGACCAGAAAGAAATCAATCATATGTCTGCGACCCTGCGGCTCTCTTAAATGTAGTCGCATCTGGCCCCTGATTGGCTAATGGAAGATCTCCCGGCCGTGCGCGCCGCTGCATCCCCGACAACAACAATGCAGTTTCCCTCTTCACATTTTCAACACTCAATCCTCTCCCCACCATTTTCCCCGTCCGATCCCGTCGAGGTAGAGTTAGACCTTACTTCAGTTTCAGACTCGACGATGATCTGTTTGTTTCAGATCCGCCAAGCCCGCACATCCACAATGAAGACATTTGACCTCCACCCGCAGCCTGGCGCGTAACTGGGTCCGGGTTGTCGGCGCGTACTGAGACCATATTAGTCGCCCACCAGTGTATTATTAGAACAGTTCGAGGTCGGTGCAGATTGACGTACTTAGGAGCCGCCTGCCGTGGCATTTGGTGTGTTCCCTGCCGGATCCTGGCTGTCTCATATCAACCCCGGCGCTTATATACATCCCCCCAGGGGACACGCACCGTGGAGGCATCCGTGATCTTTTCTCGACATGGCAGACCCTCTTGCTTGCCGCCGACTCATTGCAAACCCAGGCGTTAGCCATATTTGGGTAAATTTAGGACCTTTGCTACCCAGAATAGACGAAACACACCCGTTGCCGATTATAGATCCTCCCTGGCGCTTGCGCGAACCATTCCTCAGGCTATCGAGTCTGAAGATATCAAGAAGATGCAAAATATAGTAACATTTTGACGCGCAGCTACTAGCTGAAACACTTCCCAGTGCTCGAAGATCTCCTGCTGCGAAAATCGCACCAGCAGGAACTGGCGGCCCAGGTGCTAACCCTACCCATTCTGTACCTGAAGACACCCACGCAGACCAGGATGTTGGCGGCGTCTGATGGAGCTTTCTCCATGTTTCAGATTATTTCGTCCCTGGCTCTCTCTGTTTACTGCTTCTTATTTTTGGCTCGCGGACGAAGCATTTAACCACCAGCCGTTTCCCACTCCTGCTGGGCAAAAGTTTCGTCGACATTCACACCCTGGCCATGAATTGGCTTTGATATCCCATTTCTTATTTCATACTTCTCTAATCCTTACTATTCATCCATACTGCAGGAAGCTGGATCTTCCGCGGCAACTACCACCAACCGCCTAATACCTTCACGATAACCCTATTCCGCCTCATCCACCCCGCAAAATCATGTCCGTGGGCTATCCCTTTTACCGACCTACCACCCCTCCTGTCGTTCATTACCAGGAGCTGGTTGGGCAATGCCATAACCGCAACGCATCGGACTCCTCTATATACTCCAACGACTCGTCCCCCTGGTCTGCCGTGACATCAACCACGAGCCCAACGGTGGATTCCCCACCACGCTACCAGCATGGCCCTGCTCTCCTACCCAGAATCAGGTCACAGGATGTCGTCATTGAGCCTCCGCCTACAACAGGCCCGCATCGCCATCGCCGGTTCCTTTCCAATACTCGAAACCCACCTGGGTTTGTCCCATATCCGCCGCGGCGTCCCTCTATCCAGCGCAATGTGGTCGAGGTATCAGACCGGCTGGCTGCTGTCTCGTCTGTTCAGAATTCGCCAGTCTATGCTGCATACAGTGAATCCACGCTGTCGTCCCCAGTGAGCATTACACCGTCCCACAAGCGCAGAGACTCTGGCAAACATTCTCGCTCCGGCTCTGCGTCTAGCATTGATGAAGAGACGTTGAAACGATACGGCTTTCCCACCTATCGCCAGTTTCCTAAATATACAGCTCAGCCTCAGCCCTCTCCTACTGCACCAATTACCCCAGCGACGCCCAGCATCACTGTTTACCCTCCATGTTCACGAGCCTCACCAGCTGAGCCTTCAGCCCAGATTCACCAGAAAGCTCCTTTGCAAGCACCCCTAGCGCTTCCAGCCTCCCCCTATGGCTACGCCAGTGTCCCGAGTGCTCAGTGTTCTCCTGTTGGTCTTGCCCATCCGACTGCCGGCGTTTGTGCACCGTCAACAACCCTTCTTTCGTACCTGACAGGTCCGACGCAAGCCATTAACCTAGTCCGCAACGTGAGCGTAATTCCTACTCGTGGCCTACATGACTACTTTTGGTGGGACATTAGGAATCTACGCAGCTGGACCAGCTTCTCTCTGGCCACTTTCAACTCAATCAACGGTCTTACAAAGTTACTAAAGACTGCGATCCCTGCCGAACTCACTCCACCGGCTGTCGTGCAGAGTAACCGTCTATCACCAGACTCTGAAGCCGCGCTTATCAGTCTCGTTCAAGACATCTATGCTCCCCGAGTGAATGCGGCTCTCAAAGTATCTCAAGGGCCCGATCATATCTCCCTATACACTGCCCCTCCGGCGCTTCGCGCCTCGAATAACAAGCATCACGGTGGACCGCACTTCCTCGCCAATTACACATCGGACACCGAGCAGACAAGCTCCGGGTCCCCCCGTGGCCGACTTGTTGGAATTGTCAAGAGCTTTGACCGCTGGAACACGGGAATGCGCAACGAGGCACCTCACCGTCGTGTAGAGTATCTCAACGGCTTAGCTCATTTGCAGCGGTGCATGCGCGAACACTCGTGCCGCTACGGCTTCATCATCACCGAGATTGAGCTCGTCTGCGTCCGGGCAGGATGCGACCAAGGCGACGATGTGCCCTACTTTGGATTCCTAGAGGTGTCGGCACCGATCCCAACCAATATTGCAGCAAATCCGGCCGGTCTCGGACACGAACTTGACAGCAGTTTGACTGCCTATGCCTCACCTAGCTCTCCGACACCTTCCATCGACAGCTCCTTGGGGAGCCAGTCCCCTTCGGAGGAAGGCTACTCCATCTCTACACCCGAAGCACTCAACGTACCCATGACCGCTAGCCTAGCTCTTTACTTTCTTCTCATGCTCTCAAAATCCGTACCATTACCGTCTCAGCCCTCTTCGCATCTCAACGTCGGCGGACCTGGGGCGCTTACTCGACAACGGGTCCTCCCAGACGGCAAGGACAAGTGGATTCCCGAACCGCAAATTGGCGAGAAGCGTGATGCAAAGCGCGTAAGAGGTTGGATCTGGCCGCATGACGCCTGGCATCGACGGGAGGGAGGCGGCGTGCCGCGCTCAAGGACAGCGGCACAGGCGAAGCAGAAGAAGTGGCATAAATAGAGTACAGCGACCTGGTTGATATCTAGGTCCCGACCTTGGAAGCTTTTTTTTTCTGTACCTTTTACTTCTAGCATAGCAACTAATGTAATGCCTTATGATAGATTGTTGTCAAGGACCCTGTCGCCTGGATATTTGGAACAGTGAAGTAATCCATGCATAATTGAGATCCTCAAGGTCCCCAATTTGCAGTTTCACTATACAGAAGGTGGCACGAGCCAGGAACCTAACAAGGTAAGACGATCAGTCGATTGTATGCGTATGCAGGTACCTTGTGGACAGAAGTACCCTGGGGATTATCGTACTCCACCCCAGAGCAATACCAGTAGGCTATCAGTGCAAGCCGTTATAAAGAAGCGGCATTCCTACAGTGTACTCCCCGCTCTACTTTGAAGATAACTAACTACCTTACCTTGATATGCTATACGACGTCCTCATCATCGGGGCAGGCCCCTGCGGCCTCGCCGTCGCCGCCCGTCTCAAAGAACACACCCCCTCGGCGATATTTACAGACGGGGAACATCAACGATACCACTGGATAAACAAGCACAAGGGACGCATGAATCTGGTGAGGTCGCACAAGAGGAAGCTCAGAGAGCTCGGAGTTAGGGTATCGCCGTCATCCTCGGTGTCGTCGACACGTGACGGGAATACATCAGAGGAGGACTCGCTGTCATCGTCGCCATCTTCTGTTTCAGAACACGAGTCCGACATTGATGGTTCGAAAGATGCAGAGGAGCAAAAAGGGCTATCGATGCTCGTCCTTGACTCGACGGGCAACCAGTGGATGGAGAAGTGGAACCGGGCGTTCAAGACGCTCGAGATCGAGCAGCTTCGAAGCCCCATGTTCTTCCACGTCGACCCGGGTGATCGCGATGGGATGCTGGCGTATACAACCGAGCACGGACGAGAGAAGGATCTCTGGGAAATCTCAGGCTGTGTGGGGAAAGAGATGAGCAAGCATAAGAAGAAGAAGATGCAAAAGACCAAGCAGCGGAATATGAAGGTGATCGGTGGTACGGAGATCGATGAGAGGGACCGCAAGGACTATTTCTCGCCAAGTACCGGGCTCTTTCGAAACTTTTGTGAGAGTGTGACTGAACGGTATGGCTTGGATGCTCCAGGTTTGATCAGAGAAGGCGAGGTTGTCGATGTGAAGTTTGATTATTTCGATGAAATTGATCAGGCGGAGAAGGTGTTTATGGTGAAGACGAAGAGTGGGGATACGTTCTATGCGAGGGCCGTAGTGTTAGCCATTGGTCCCGGGGGAAGGAAGATTATACCTTTCCCCTTGAGTGCAGAAGAGGCAGAAGGAGCTTGCCACAGTGGTGAGATACGCGGGTTTCCGAGCCCTAGCGTCAAGAAAAAGATTCAGCAACGGAAAGAGACAAACGTTGTGGTTGTTGGAGGGGGCTTGTCTTCGGCTCAAATTGTGGACATGGCAATCCGGAAGGGGGTGACCAAGGTGTGGTTTCTGCTGCGATCTGATTTCAAAGGTGAGCTCACTTGCTCTCTGGCCCTGCTAGCCCTAACAACACTAGTCAAACACTTTGATATCAACCTCAGCTGGATGGGCAAGTTCAAGAACTATGAAAAGGCAGTCTTCTGGTCTGCCGACACCGACGAAGAACGCATGGAGATGATCAAGACTGCCCGCAATGGAGGTAGCATCACTCCTCGCTACCAGAAGATTCTTCGCGAACACGCGGCTCACCGTCGAGTCTCTATCCACACACGCACTGCCATAGCCAGCAAGGAGTACTGCCCTGCTACAAAGACATGGCGTCTTGTAACCGACCCACCCATCCCCGGTCTTCCAGAGATCGACTACATGTACTTTGCGACAGGAATGCACATGGACGTGACCGAGTTACCGATGCTGCAACAGATGCGCCGAGATTATCCTCTTGAAACGATACAGGGTTTACCGTGCCTCACAGACGACCTCATGTGGCAAGCTGACGTACCTCTGTTCCTCACCGGCCGGCTGGCTGCGTTGCGTCTCGGGCCTGGAGCGCCAAATCTCGAGGGTGCAAGGTTGGGCGCAGAGAGGATTGCTTGGAGCATGGAGGAAGTATTGGGCAACGCTGCATTTGGCAAAGAGGAGACGGATGAGCAAGAAGTGGACATGTCAAGGGAGTGTTTTTGTGGACTGGGGAATCGATATGCCGGATTGGCTGAAGGGTCATAGGCTGTAAGTTAAGTTGCGATATCAAAGATCCAGAAACCATGGAGAAGAATTGAGCTCGTTTCCTGAAGGTTATTGAGAGAAAGAGTTGTAGTGCTGCTTCACAGTATGCGGCAAGGTCGCCTTCGTCCTCCAGGATCTCTGTCTTTTCGCCTCTGTCTCCATCTCTTCTCTTTACCTCGATATTCCAGCTCTTCGCCTCCTCTTCAGATTCAGTTGATACCTAGGTATCGGCTCGATTGCCTCATGACATTTCCTGCGTTACCATATTGTGGAGCGGACGATGCCCAATGCGGTGGTACGGAGGCTGTGTTGATGACGAGTCAGGAGATGCTGTTTCAAACTAACTGGTGGATTTCCTCCCGGTGTGAGACCTTGAGCCTCCTTGCGTATGTACATTTTGAAGCAAGTACAGTGCGTGTGTTGAGGACATTCAGCGCTGATGATCAATCTATGGTGCCAGGTGTTGCGCGCGAGACCCAAGATGAGGAAGGCGCATCCGCCTCGATTTGGAATTCAGAGATAGCACCTGGGCAGTATACAAGCCTGGCACCTACTTTCTAGATACCGTGGCTGAGGCTCAAGCCAGAGTTTCGTGTTCAACTCTCGCAAGCGTGCTCTTCCGATGCGCCGCCGCCTAGAGTCAGAGGTCCGGTCGAAAACGAGTACGCCTCGGGCGGCTCTACACGATACCTCTTGGGGTAATTCATCGGATCTCACTCTTCTTGTCCGCTAGCAACAAAGTCAACAGCGGAGAGACCTCCGCTCAGCGGAGCGGGGCCGTCTTTCTCGCCCGTGGGGTTCTGCGTACGAATTCACCTTGATTCCTCATCTAGGCAACTCTGGGCTCTCTGAAATGATCCTGCAAGCTGATGATGATGGATCCAGCCAAGATATAGATAGATATCACAGTTCACAGCCTCTGGTGAGGCTCGTATATTGTATACGTACCCGTGAGGCTGAGCGAAAGCTGTCGTTTGCAGCCGAAAGAACGAGTGTACCCCCAGCAACACAACCTTCTTTTCAGTATACTGCCAGCATTCTTCAGTGCCCGGCTTATGGCCCGCGGTTCTGCCTGTGATATGAATTCTGGCGGAGGACATTTCCGATTTCTGGCCACTTTGGTTCTCACCTGGTTTTGCTCAGCCTCAAAGGGTCTCAACCAAGGTTCGGACTCTTGCAGGCTAAGCTCAAGGCATCCAGCCACTAGCGAAAACATGTGCGAGGCTCGCTTCGCATGTGAACAATATTGATATACGGAATACAGCTCGATCAGAGTCATGCTGAAGGCGGAAAAGAGTCATGGACACTCTGAGCTGTCAGTTGGGAGCTCAACACAGCCCAGCCACATTTCTCTTGTGGCGTGGCGGTGCAAGATCCTCTTCCTAAAGTCTGATTGGTGAAGGCGAATAAACGCCACACTCCAGACGGCCGAAGCAATCGAGATTGAAAGAATGTTTACTCTCAAGATACAGAAACAAGTATCTAGAGCGAGTATACGTCATTCGTAACCCTGTGAGTACAATGGCCTAGCCGCGAGTGGTGAGCCACACCTTGCAGGTTGACTGGGTAGATTTCAGGCGATCGCCGCCACGAGGCGCAGTAGCAACCAATCAGTCGTTCCCAGTGTTAGCCTGAGAAAGATTGAAGAATGCGAGGAACCGCATTCATTGGCCAAGACTGTGGTGAAAACCGCGCATCGACGGTGTCACTAGGCGCCCGGAAGCTCAAGACCCTTGCTCAGTCAGACGACAAAGCGCGAAATGCGTCAAGTATAGGACAAGGAAGTGGAGGGGCATGCCTGCATCATTACGCGCCGACATCCAACTTAGTATCTGAGGGGGTCTTTCATCGTCTCAGCGCTTAGAGAAACAAACAAACGAGTTCCAGCCAATCCCTTGCCTCTCATGAAAAAGTGGTTACCGCTGAGATGGATTCTTTGTTGGGTGCTAAAGGGGGTCTCGTATGGTCTCGCTCTTTGGCAGCCTCCTGCCAAGGTGGGCTTAAGCCATTCTCTTGTCGCAATAATAGTTGGCCTGACGAATAAGAATATTCAAATTAAGGGGTTAAATAATACGTCTTGAAAAGAACCCAAATCGGTCGGCTGGATCTGCCTCGTCATGCATAGGTACAGTACTGTGCTTGCACAGCCCCGGCCCCCCAGAACAGATTTGCCCCCACTCCTACCCTACTACTCTTAAATACTGAGTATCACGGCTCTGCAGCTCTTCCAGTCTCTCCTGATGGAATAAGCAACACCATATTTTAGACTATCTTGACTCTGGCAGTCGACCTGTTCGTATTATGGCGAATCTGAACAGCGACCCTGACCCTTTTGCGGGCTCAGCACAACCACATCCAACTTTCCATCTTGAAGTCCATTCAGACCAGAGCTCTCCGTCTTTACCCGGGCAAACGGGCGCAATGAGCCTCACGCCATTCTCCTCGAATCGGCTAGCAGTGAGCCATGATCCACCTCAAACATCACATTCTCTCGACGGAGACACTCTTCGCCCTCGCGCCGATTCCACCGTCTCTTCAAGCAGTGCAGCAACAGTCGCCAACTCAGAAGCGCCGTCCAGGCTTGAAACAGCCAAGGGCAAAGCTTTCGCCACCGACCTCTCAGATATCGACGATGTACCGCTCTCAGAAGCCCTCAATCCAGATCCTCAAAATGTCCAGGATTTCGAAGTACCAGACAACAGGTTCCCCTTTTCACCCGGGCAACTGAACAAGATGCTGAACCCAAAGTCTCTGGCAGCTTATTATGCACTTGGAGGCGTGTCTGGCTTGGGAAAGGCTCTGCGAACTGATTTGAAGTCAGGGTTGTCTGGGGATGAGAGGCGATTAGAAGGCAAGCTTGAGTACAACACTCGGACCTTGTCGTTGGACTATATCGAAACACCTAGCAGCGCGGAAAACATAGATACACCCTTCTATGATCGGATACGGATATTCAGTCAGAATCGCCTGCCGGCACGAAAGACAACTGGCTTTCTGAAGCTGTTGTGGATGGCGTATAATGATAAAATCATCATCTTACTGACCATTGCCGCCATTATATCTCTGTCTCTTGGTATCTATGAGACGGTCGACGAGGGACATGGCGTGGATTGGATTGAGGGAGTTGCCATTGTCGTTGCTATCGCCATTGTTACCCTTGTTACGGCTTTAAATGATTGGCAAAAAGAGCGCCAGTTTGCGAAACTAAACAAGAGGGTAAGTCATTCTCATTCTTCTATTTAGCTCTGACTTAGACTAACCAAGTAGAATAATGACCGCGAAGTGAAAGCTGTTCGTTCTGGAAAGGTGGTGATGATCTCGATCTTTGATATCACCGTAGGTGATGTCCTTCATCTTGAACCTGGTGACTCTGTCCCAGCGGACGGTGTTCTCATTTCTGGACATGGCATTAAATGTGATGAATCATCTGCTACTGGAGAATCGGACCAGATGAAGAAAACGGATGGTTTTGAGGTGTCTCGCCAGATCGCAGAGGGCACGGCTACCAAGAAGCTTGACCCGTTCATGATCTCGGGCAGCAAAGTCCTTGAGGGAGTTGGCACATATCTTGTGACCAGCGTTGGAAAGTTCTCCAGCTACGGACGAATCTTGATGTCACTACAAGAATCGAATGACCCCACTCCCCTTCAAGTTAAACTTGGAAGACTTGCAAATTGGATTGGATGGCTTGGTTCGAGGTAAGATAAGCGCGGATTATGGTTGGGTTATCATTGACTAACTTTTGTAGTGCCGCTATTATCCTATTCTTTGCCCTACTCTTTCGCTTCCTTGCCAACCTGTCTGATAATACAGGCAGTTCGGCCGCCAAAGGTAAAGAGTTCGTTGACATTCTTATCGTCGCTGTAACAGTGATTGTTGTTGCCATTCCTGGTAAGTAAAGACCCAGAATAAATTTCATGTATTCTGCTAACCTGACAATAGAGGGCCTTCCGCTGGCTGTTACATTGGCTCTCGCCTTTGCCACAACACGTATGGTCAAAGAGAATAACCTGGTCCGTGTTCTACGGGCGTGTGAGACTATGGGCAATGCAACTGTTATTTGCTCTGATAAGACGGGCACCTTGACCCAGAATAAGATGACCGTGGTTGCTGGAACCCTGGGTTACCGAGGCTTTACCCATGACCATGGGGAAGAGCCCACTTCCACCTCGGCTTTAGAACTCTTCAAGACCTGTCCTAACGAAGCCCGCGACCTCCTTGTGAAGAGCATTGCCCTCAACTCAACAGCGTTTGAGGAAGAAAAGGACGGGGCTAAAGAGTTCATTGGCAGCAAGACTGAAGTGGCACTCTTGCAGTTGGCTCGGGAGTACCTGGGAATGGACGTGACCACTGAGCGTGCATCTGCAACCATTGTCCAGCTGGTTCCCTTTGACTCAGCTCGCAAGTGCATGGGCGTTGTTTACCATGTCGCCGAAGGGCAATACCGCCTTCTTGTCAAAGGCGCTGCTGAGATAATGGTCGAGAAATGCTCAACTAGAGTGGACACCGACTCAGACACCCTGCGCATCGCTACGGCCAATGCTCAAGATAAACAGCAGGTTCTCAACACAATTGAGACATATGCCAGGCAATCTCTGCGCACGATTGGGCTAGTCTACAAGGACTTTTCTACTCCTAGCTGGCCGCCCGCTGGTGCTGCGCGCATACAGGATGATCCCGAATCCGCAGACTTTGGCAGCATCTTCCAGAACATGACATGGCTTGGGGTCATGGGTATCCAAGACCCCCTTCGTCCTGAAGTCCCTGCTGCTATTCAAAAGTGCCATAGCGCTGGTGTCCAGGTCAAGATGGTGACTGGTGACAATATCAGCACAGCTACTGCAATTGCCGAGTCCTGTGGCATCAAGACCAGCAACGGGATTGTCATGGAAGGCCCCAAGTTCCGTCAGCTTTCCGAGGAAGAGATGGATAGGATTATTCCAGACCTGGAAGTCCTTGCCCGCTCGTCTCCTGAAGATAAGCGCATACTGGTCGCTCGGCTAAAGAAGCTGGGCGAAACGGTAGCAGTGACTGGCGATGGAACTAATGATGGACCGGCCTTGAAGACCGCTGATGTGGGCTTCTCAATGGGTATTGCTGGCACCGAGGTTGCAAAGGAGGCTAGTTCTATCATCCTTCTTGACGACAACTTCAAGTCAATTGTGACAGCGATCGCCTGGGGACGCGCGGTTAATGATGCCGTTGCCAAGTTCCTCCAGTTCCAAATCACTGTCAACATCACTGCCGTCGTTCTCACATTTGTTTCT
Organism: Aspergillus pseudodeflectus; assembly: GCF_044049435.1. NCBI lineage: Eukaryota > Fungi > Ascomycota > Eurotiomycetes > Eurotiales > Aspergillaceae > Aspergillus > Aspergillus pseudodeflectus. Next base: position 1,106,045 of record NW_027263778.1, on the reverse strand, counting down.
TCCCTCTACAGCTCCGACAACCAAAGTGTGCTCACTGCTGTGCAGCTCCTCTGGGTGAACCTGATTATGGACACCTTTGCTGCACTCGCATTGGCAACCGATGCACCTACTGAGAAGATCCTCAACCGGAAGCCTGTTCCCAAGAGTGCTTCGCTGTTTACTGTGACAATGTGGAAGATGATCTTTGGTCAAGCCATCTACCAACTCGCCATCACTTTTATGCTTTTCTTTGCCGGCGATCGCATCTTGGCAGGCCACCTTGATGCCAGGCCAGATGTCGCCCAGGAACAGCTCAACACTATTGTCTTCAACACTTTTGTCTGGATGCAGATATTCAACGAATTCAACAACCGTCGACTTGACAATAAGCTCAACATCTTCGAAGGCATGCACCGCAACTTTTGGTTCATCGGCATCAACTGCATCATGGTCGGCGGCCAAGTCCTGATAATTTACGTCGGTGGCGCGGCCTTTAGCGTCAGGGAGATCACTGCTATGCAGTGGGGTGTCTGTATTGCCTTGGCCATCGGCAGTCTGCCTTGGGCAGTGGCTCTTCGCCTGATTCCTGACAAGCCAGTTGGGATCATCCTCGACGCTGTTGCCACCGCTATTGGATTCGTCGTGAAGCCAGTTGGCCGTGTCTTTGCGGCAATCGGAAGACTCATCAAGCGACTGATGCGCCGACGCAACAACAAGGGCAAGGATGCTGAAGATTCTGAGGCAAAGTCCCTGGACGAATACAGCAGCGAAGAGCGCATCTCCGACGAGGAACAGCGACCTGGTGTGCCCCAAGTTATGATTACGACCCCCGACGATGCCTCTGGCAGATGATACACCTACAATATACGTTTGAATTTTTTGTTTCTTCTGTCGATGTTGTTTTCTATGCAAACTGTCTTGTTCCTGAAGTGTACTATATCTTCGAAGTTTGCACTAGCGCGGCGTTTTCGTTGCATTTCTGGTGGGTGCGTTATTCTGCTTCTTTTCATCATAAGATACCTGGAAGGAGGATCTTTCTTGCATTTAGCCATGAGACTGGGTTGGCAACTACATCGCGTTTTAGAGATAGAAATCCATAATACCATTCGATTACACACAACCCTTTCAATCTTAGTCCGCGAAGTATGAGTTTCTGCCTCAGGCCACAAGGCATGATTTGACATCCTCACCTGGGGCGACACAACTATACCGGTCGACAATGTGTTCATGGTCTAAATACTATAAAGCAATTCTCACTGTCAATTCTTTCATCTCATTACAGTTGTGCGTATTAAGTATTAGGAATTCCGCTCCTACGGCAATCTGGGTGCCTTCCCCGCGTGGGTAACGGACTCCTGAGCCACATCTACCACCAAAGATGACGAGCCAAGTTAACCCAACTGCCACTTCCCACTCTCTCCAGCTCCAAACACCACCACAACACAAAACACCCGATTTCGTTGCCCGTCAAGACCCTCCAGCAAACCCAATTACTCTCACTCTCCATCAAGAAGGTTCCGAAAAATGTCTACCCTCAACTACCGCACCATAAACATCGACGCCTTCGACCCCGACAGCCCGCAGAACTTCCCGATCGAGACGCTCCTCCCCGCAACCCTCCCACCTCCGAGTAACTCCAGCGGCGCCGCAAACACTGCCACGCAGGTCCGACAGCTCCTGCGCTCCGGTGATGCAGTCGGTGCGCTACGCCATGTCCTCGAGACCGCCCCGTTATCTGGAGACGAGAGCGCGAAGCAGGTGCATCTTGCGACAGTTATTGATGTGCTACAGGGGATCCGACAAGGGGAGATGGGGAGAGTTCTTGCTGGTGTCCTTGAAGGGGAGGGTGGTGTTGAGCGGGGTGATTGTTTGATGAAGTACCTGTATGTTTCGGGACCTTTGCGGGGTTGTGTTTGGTGTTGTTGGACTACTGTGCTAACCTGAATAGATACAAGGGGATGGCGTCGGGAGGCCCAAGCAGTGGTGCTCAAAGCCCGCGAAAGTCGGTCTCACCGCAGAGCACGGGTTTCTCACAAATCCAGGCCAGGAACCTCGGTGAGGGCGGCGGAGGTCAGCAGATGAGTGTGCTATTGAACTGGCATGAGAAGTTGGTCGAGTTGACGGGGACGGGGTCCATTGTGCGTGTCATGACGGATCGCAGGACTGTTTAACTTCTTCTATGATACATATTTTTTTATTGTACACGGCATGATTATGGCCTGAAATCACCACCACCCAGTATATCTTTGAGATTCACCTGCCCACTCCCCCTCGCCAATGGCTGCGCCTGTCCCTCGCCTTCCTTCCATCCAATCATGTATATCAGCCGGAATGTCGCGGGGATACCGCGACTTTCTTCTTCTTTGTGCAATTCCCGATAGATAGCCTCATTAGCCAATAGTACATCCCTTGAGATCGGTCCAGCCTCCCTCTGCATGATCGCATTGTTCTCCCCCATAGCCTGTAAGTCCGCCATGAGCGCAAACGTATCCGGAAACTCGACCACAATGTCCTCTACATCAACCGTGAGCATCTTGAACCCAGCCTTGGTCAGCAGCCCGCCTACATCTCGTACATCGGCGAGCGGGCTGACATGAGGCGAGACACCTCCTCTCCGTTCTAGATCCGCAAGCTGCAATGACGTGCGTAACTCGAACAATGTATCCCCTCCAAACATGGCCGCAATGAACGGACAATCCGGCTTGAGAATCGAGTTGACCTGCGCTAATAGACTCGGAAGGTCGTTAATCCAATGTAGCGACAGGGAGGAGAGAACGGCGTCGAATGAGTTGGGCTGGTAGGGCAGAGATTCGAGATTGGGTATGACCTCGCGGGAAATAGAGAGATGGCGGTTGAAGGGAAGCTCCGCATCGCGGTTTAAGAGGGCGGGAGATGTTTCAACGCAGGTGAGGTTTCCGATCCGGTCAGAGAGTGTCGTTGCGTCGCTCGTTTCTGCACCGGTCTCTGGATCAAGATTGGGGATTGGTGTTGTTAGTGCGCGCGCGATGTTGCAGCTATTTGCACCGAGGTCAAGGACATTGGGAAACGTCCGTTTGATATCCTATGCCGATAGCTACATTAGCTTCTACATCGATCGCAATCGGGTCGGTTGGGTGGAATAATACAAGAAGTCTTTCACACAAGCGCATGGCCACCTCGTCCTTGAGGTAGTCGACTTTTCGGCTTTCTTCGACATTCTGTGCTGCGCGGTCTTTTTGGAGTTGTTTTGTCTTGCGGTTGAAGATTTCGAGGACGGGGTTGCCGGGGGTTTGGCTGGCGTAGGTGCGGCGGGCTGGGGTCCATGAGGACCGGAGGAGGGGGCGTAGTGGACGGAGGGCTGACATTTTTAGCTTTTGAGGAGTGAACTTGAGGGAATTAATCTTGATTTAAAGGCAATTGTAATTGAGCATTGTGGTGAGAGTTGTAGAAGTGACGTCGGGGAAATCTTCTGTGGGCGATAAGGAGCTCTGGTTTGATTTTCCCAGCAGCTCCGCCTCCTCCTCAACATCTACGAGACAGGTACGTTCCATTCTACTTTCCATTGTACCTTACTGGTATATACTAATCTAGGACAGCAATCATGTCCCGCCCTTTTCCGTATGCGTACATCTCCTGCCCCTGCGCAAACACACCCGCGCCCGACCCGTCCAGAAAGCGGAGATCAAGAGAGTCGCCGCAAAAGGCCAGCCCAGAGAAACCGCGCCCAGAACTCCAATTAGATGACGAGGAGGACGAGCAGACCTTTGATCCGCGAGCCCCTCGATCCAACTTCTCGCTATATCCTCCGGAGCAGCTGCTTTACTGCGAAGACTGCCACCAGATAAAGTGCCCGCGATGCATCACAGAGGAAATATTATGCTGGTACTGTCCGAATTGCCTGTTCGAAACGCCGAGCAGTATGGTTCGGAGTGAGGGGAATCGGTACGTTTTGTCAAAGTTCATTGTGCTTGTAGGCTGACAATTTAGGTGTGCGCGGAATTGCTTCAATTGTCCAGCTTGTACCGCGCCACTATCCGTCACAACTCTCGAGAATAGGGGCGGAGATCAGTCAGGTCCCTGGGTCTTGTCCTGCGGTTACTGCATGTGGACGACGCTGGATATCGGTATCAAGTTTGACAAACCCACCAATATCCGCGCGCAGTTGGCCAAAATGACGACTGAGCCCTCCACGCCGGCCACCCGCACACGGCAAATGTCCAAGACGTTTGGCGATCTCAAGTCTCCATTGTCAATGTACTCATCGATAGACGATCAGTTGCCCCCAGCAGCTGGTAGCAGACCTGACAATGAGGATCAATCTCCAGACACAAGCATACCACGCACTCGCGACGCCCGGTTCGCGGCGCTCAAGACCTTCTACAAGGACCAGATCGCGGCAACTACAACCAGTGGTGTCGACCCGGGAGACTTTGGGGCTTCATTTTCCTCTCCAAACACGCTTCACCGCATCATGTCCATCTACACCGCAACGCGCATCACGGCTCTCTACGGCAATGGCAATAAGAAGGCTAGAAACAGGCCGCCAGTGATGAGGGAAGCTGTCTCTGCGAACGAAGGCCTTGCCCTACCCAAAACCAACTCTGAAACTGCCATCATCCAGCGGATGGCCTCTGACGACTGTGGCTGGGACGGTCTGGCGTCCCTCGAGCAGCGCGCCTTCCAATCACCTGATGCACGCTTCGTCGAAGATCTTCTCCCTCTCCCTTCACTGCTTCGGACGAAACGCTCGAAACGATGCAAGTCGTGCAAACACATCTTGGTCAAACCCGAGTTCAAGCCCTCGTCAACACGATACCGTATCCGTCTCATTGCGCTCAGTTATATCCCGCTAGCAACAATGCGCCCTCTAATCCTCCCTCCCACGACATCCACATCTCTACCGTCGCTCTCGAGCGCCGCAGCACCCAACTTGGATGCGCTTACCCCGCAAAGGCCCATTCAACTCCTTCTCACGCTGAAGAACCACATGTTTGATCCCGTACGGATTACTCTGGCCACCCCCTCCGTTACACCAGGCCGTGTCGCCTCAAAGGTCACAATCCTCTGTCCGCAGTTCGACATTGGTGCGAATAGCGATGTCTGGGATGAGGCCTTGCAGAGCGCCACTGCGCCTGATCGCTCCTCACGGACATCGCCCTACGAGAAGGTCGCAGAGGCGGGCAAGGTCTGGGATAAGGGGAGGAACTGGACCACCGTTGTTCTCGAGGTCGTTCCCGGGTCGTTGCCTGGTCTCAAGCTCAAGGGCACTAAGGGTGGTAGCGATGATGATGATAATGATGACGACGACAGCGACGAAAACGAAGGAGCTCTCGACTGGAGTGGTAAAAGCAGAGATCCCGGGCAGCATATCCAACCGGACGAGGATGTCCTCGAGATTCCAGTGTTTGTGCGCATGGAATGGAGCTCTGACAGTCAAATTGATCCAGAGGACGGGATTGGCAGAGGAAAGGGTCTGGGAGGTGATTCAGTGAAGAGAGAGCTGGCGTACTGGATGGTGTTGGGAGTCGGAAGGATTGAGTCTTGATACATACACCTAGTTTAGCCACATTTTACAAATATACCCTTTTCGAGTCGTTCATGTGGTTCAGAGTTACTCTACAGTCTAGTGGCAGGAGGTGAAATGAAAATTTGGGTAATTTTTTGTATCTTTCAACCACGCCGAACAAAAGAGAACAGCCCGGGCCAAAACCGATCATGAGTGTAATTATCACATCACATCAAATCCCATTCCATTCTCGAGTAAAAGAAAAAGAGATCGCCGAGGGAAGTGCAGAGACATGACATGAACTATCTCACACCCTCCCCCCCTAGATCCTCCCTCTCCCTAAGAAAAACTCCTTTTGGAAAAGAAATCTAGAACTCAGCAGCACCGCCCTGGGGGAACTCAAAGACCACAGTCCGACCAGTCAAACGACGGTAGACCTCACCGTAGGCATCGAGTCTGTGGTCAACACCACCGCGCTCCTTCTCGTCGAGGATGACCTTGAGGGTCTTGCTGCCGTCCTCCTTGGTGCGGGTGCGCTTGCCGACGATCTCGACGGGGTAGACGAGGTCGTCGAGGATGGCGTCGTGGACGGCCGTGAGGGTGCGGGAACGGGGGCGCTTCTGCTTCTGGTTGGTGCGGGAGTTGACGGAGCGCTTGGGGCGGGGGAGGATGCGGCGCTGAGCGACGAAGAGGACGTGGCGGTCGGAGAACTTCTTCTCGAGTTCACGGGTCAGACTGTGTGGATGTTAGTTATAGTGTCCTGGCTGCCGGCTTAAAGTGAAGCGACGGATTGGTGTAAGACGGGTTGAGCGTACCGCTGCTGGATCTTGTGGAAGCCCTGGAGGAGAGGGACGGGGACGAAGACAATGACAGCCTTCTTGCCGTGGCCGACTTCGACCTGTAAATTCAAGAGAAGTTAGAACCCGTGTGCAAAATCATTGATAACGCCCATTCCAATGCTCCACAACGCCAGCAACATGACTTCTCCCATTTCCGTAGCAATTGAGCCGATATATTCCTCGATTCATCCGTTTTGACATTCCGATATAAAATTCCCACAAAACTCCGCTCCCGCTCTCCAAAATCCGAAAACACAATATCCGCAAACACAAGAGTCGAAAACCGCTTACCTCACGAGCAGACACGAACTGCAGAGGGCGGAGGGTAGCCTTCAGGTCCTGTGTGTTGCTCTCCAAGTCGTAGAGAGCACCCGCGATCGCGGTCTCCAGCTCGGAGGGGTTCTGCCTCGACGGCGAGTTGAGGGCGATCTTGTTGATGGCAGCCATTTTGAAGGGAGTGTAGGCAGACAGGGAGATCTGACTGTACTGCTGCTGGGGGTGCTGCCCTTAAAGGTGGTTGCTGGCGGGTTGGTCGACGGAGAGCAAGTCAATTCAAATTGCGACTTGTGAGGGCGGAGTTTGCCTGCTGTGGGATCGGAGGCTCGGCCTCGCTTAGCTGGGGTGTTGCCCCCCCAATCTGGACTAGCGCGCGTCCCGTGACTCGCGGCGCCCTCTTCTATAGTCTTCCTCCAGCAGAATCCTTTGATGGGGACAGGGGGAAAAAAGCTGCCAAAAGAGTGTTCTATTTGCACAATAATCGATACAATGCTATTGATAGCGGTAGGCCACGCTGAGACAGCATAGAAGCTGTGGGAACGCCACAATCAAGAAGAAAAACACGCGAATCACCAGACTATCATAATAAACGCGGCGGACTGAACACGGTATCTGTAAGAAGGAGAAAATGGATTAATACAACATCATTAACAGGCACACCCTTCTTTGGCAGTCGCGGCGCCACGATCCCCAAGGTTCACTCTCGAGTCGTCGGTCGACCGGCCGCCCCCAAGTGTCGTCTGGCCGGTGCCAGCGCCAGCGCCTCGTCCGCTCTTTAAGCTGCTTTCCGGAATCGCATTGGCAATCGCAGTAAAGACGTCAACCACATTCAACCCCGTCTTTGCGCTGGTCTCGTAGAAAAGCAGACTCTCCTCCTCCGCATACGTGCTAGCCTCTCGAGTCGAAACCTTGCGAGCATCCCCTGGAATGTTATCCTCCTGCTCCTCCTGGTTATCGCCAGCGTCGTCACCCTCGGCGCCCGGATCACGCTCTGTGTCAACCTCTGTCTCTCCGCTGCCGTCATTCGTCAAGTCCAGCTTATTGCCAACGAGAGCGATCACGATGCCAGGGCTCGCTTGTCGCTGGAGTTCCGCCACCCAGTGCTTGGCCTTGGTCAAAGATGAGGGTTTGGTCACGTCGTAGACAACGAGCGCCGCCTGGGCGTTGCGGTAGTACATAGGGGCGAGCGAAGCGAAGCGTTCCTGGCCGGCGGTATCCCAGATCTCAAACTTGATTGTTCGGGTGGGCAGAGAGCATTTCTGGGTCAAAAAAGCAGCTGAGATGGGTCAGTTGCGGCGCTCTCCAGTCACGTAGCTTTGGGGGGAGAAGTGGATATCGTCATCGCTAACCCCCGTAATCTCTTTTGTCGGATGCTTACCTCCAATCGTCGGCTCCTTGTTCTCTTGAAAGTCATTATTCACGAATCGCAGCACCAACGAAGACTGTCCACCGCAAATCGTTCAAATTAGCTTGACCATTCTGCTGGTTACCCTTGTACAACAAAGCGCAAGGCCGATCCCTCCTCCCAGACGGCGAAAAACGTACCTTTCCCACAGCAGCTTCCCCAAGAAGTACCAGCTTGACGCTGCTGCTCGGTTTCGGAGTTGAATCAGACATGGCGATAGAGCCCAACGGGGAGACGAGTATAGGATCAGGTCGTCTTGCAGATAACTGCTAACCGGAACCGCCGGCTTATGGCTGCGAATTGGTGATTTTTTATCGAGAGGAATGGGCACAAAAGCACTCCAGGTAGCCTAAAAGCAGGAATAAAATAAATTCAATGTAAGCTAGAGCCATTCAAAAGCAGGTGGCCTGTGTTCGGTTTGGAGCAGGGGTTGTTTGATAGGCAGCAGACAAATGGTAAGACGCAAAAGCACACACCAGTACCAAGAGAGAAAGAGCGGTGGACAGAGAGGCCGGTATGCAGCCTGCGTTCGATGTGAGACGCCTTGCAAGCTCGTCCTTGGAAAGCGTACGAAATTAATCTGGTCCTCAGACGACAGGTCTTCGTCAGATAGTCGGTCGGTTCGAATTACACTGCGATCCAGTAGCAGCGGTCGTCATGAGGCGGAGACGTCGCCGGCGGGCAGCTGATGAAGCCAGTCCCGGCTAGGCTTAGCGCGTAGCCAGCCACAGGAGCCATGGGTCAGCCCGCAGTCAGAGCAAAGAACCGTGAACATAAAAAATGGTTCCTGACCGTCCTGGATATCGGCTCATTTTGTTTGCGTTAAGAGCTAGGTAGAGCTATTGGTAAGGTCTCGCCTCATCCCATCTTTGATCAGCTCGTGTCCTCCCCGAGCAAAGGAAGGCTCTCGCAGATCTACGACTCCAAAGCAGCACGAGCGCACGGTGAACAAAACGAAAGTCAGGCGCCGATGGCATCTAAACTTGAAGTGTTCGAAGGATGAAATCCGGCTTTGGGCCTCCGCTTTAACCTTTGGCGAGACAGATGCGCCTCCCAATGGAAAGCATTGACGATTGACACCCAACGCAGTCAAGCTTGATTGGTGGGTTTCTATCTGGCCAGCACTAGAGTCAGCGCCTTTGGGTACAACTCATGATAGCATTGTCGACCGCCCCATCTGTAGTATCTTTGGACGAATAGCTGTACATCTCAACGCGCAGTCCGGAGGTATGACGTGACAACGGGAGCACAGGAAGCCTCTTGTATAGGCCCGTCGTCCAGTAGGGTACATACCCTAGCCTCGCACGGCATGGGACTCTGCAGCTGCGATAGCTGCCCAAAAGAAGAAGCACGGAACGCTGGATCTCGGCCGGGGTTTGCTAGATACCTAAGGCGCAATTAGCTTGACTCAACGTGGCTTTGACGAATCAGAACGAATCTCTTGTCTGGAGAGTCCCGGTAGACAATCAAGAACTGTCGATGTCGTCGGCGGTGACTCGTTGATGTTAGGCCAAGACTCGTTGTCCAAAGGTTATTTGTCGCTGTCGCCCAAATTTATGAACCAAGAAAGGAACGGCTTGCCAACGGAGCATCTGCTATCATTCTCAAGTACCCAATGTATAGTGTACAGAACATCCACCCACAAAAGTACCACACTCGCAAACAAAGGAAATCTAAGGGTAAAAAGAAATATAGCGACAAACTAAACAAAGTTCCGGCCGCGAGGCCACAAAAATCTAAATCTGTTGGTATCAACCCATGCATCCCAAAATCACAAACCCATTCCTGTCTATCCCAAGCGCCGGTACAAAGGAAATAGAAACACCCATGCATCAAAGAAGAAAAACATCCAGAAGATATCACAGCACTTTTTGTCGCAAATTGATCATGGCCTGAACTGGTTCGTGTCGATGAGAATGATTAAATGTTGTAGTAGGTAACGTTATTCGCAAAATAGGTAGTATAGTCGAAAGGTACGGTCGTATTGATCGAGAAGGTCACGAAGGCAAGCCTCCACTTGGAGGACGGCAGGATTAAAAGGTGTCTGAAGCGCGAAACGAATAGCGGCCGATGATGAACATAGTGTTACAGGGAGCTGCAATGCAGAGTTAGTATTGAAACGGGTGCACTGCCGCGGAAGCTGCGAGGGCCACTTACAAGAAAAAAAATCGACTTCATAACGGAGACACGTCAAACTTCAGGGGCCATGGCGCCATTGAACAAAACCACAAACGAATTTCCACTCAGAAAAGAGGAAACTGCCGTCTCATGTGGCTGGCACAGGCTTCGAAAGCTCAAGTGTCTATTTCGGCGGCGGTGGTGGTGCGCCAGGTTTCTTAACGCCTGTCGTGTCGTAGGCTCCTCTCCCCATGTTGCAAGCTGAAAGGTCTCGGAGAATCATGGCGGATGCTGCACGGAGGGCCATTGTCAGCTCAAGAGCTTCTAAAATGAGAAGGCTGAAGCGGAAGGCGAGTGGGACAGGGTAAAGTAAGGCGTATTGACAATTGGAGATGGGGAATGACTCACTCTTTAAATATAACCAGGAATAGGGTTTCCAGTAAATTGGATAATATTCCAGAAAGACGCAATGACACCCGGTGGCTGTTGGCCTAGTCTTTGTTCAACGGCGGAACGAATACGTCGACTAGTGAGGTATCCAAGATTCCAGGCAATATTGCAGCTGCAGGTGAGATCCGATCCTTAAAAATGCGCACGACTCCGAATCTAAGGTAGGGTGACGCAGTGACGACGCAGAACAAGCCGGTAGGGCAGGAATGTGACACCAAAGTACCGTGAATTTGACCAAGAGTCGGGAATGGCGCAGCGCTTGGGTTCAGGACCAGTCCGTCTGTATTCGAGGTCTTGTATTGGAAGCGGGCGTGACGTGCTGCGGTGCTAGTTTCGATGTGCCCGAGAGTCGGTGGCCTAGCTCACGATATAAGAGTCGGCAAAAGGTTCGTAATTATAGCAGTCTCGCAGTCAAAAGCGCAGACAGGCCTGGTGCAGCAAGGAGGGTGAAAGGAGTGCCACGGAAGCAGTCCGTCTGGTCCGGCGAAAGGATTATAACGTTGTCAAAGATGGGAGTATTCAAGGGAGGACGGCAGGTAGGTCACGGAACGGAGGGGCCTGAGGATGAGGGAATGGCCGAGAAGAGGAGACGCGGAGGAAGGAGAGGGCGAGGTCACCGTCAAGGAATGGATAGTAGATAGTTGAGGAATTTCAAGAAGCTAGACGTCGAAGGGGGATCTCAGCATTGATATATAACTACCTAGGGATTATTTGGATGGTCTAGAGGTAATGCTAATTAAACAGAAAAGACAGAGAAAAAAAAAAAGCAAGGCTTAAACTTACAAAAAAAGGCAGGCACAAGGAAAAAAAAGGTCCAAGAAACAGTTTAAGGAGAAAAAGAAAAAATGACAGAAAAAGGAAAAATGGGATATTCGGACTAATAATAAAAAATATATGAATCGTCATGAATATTACATGGAACAGAGCTAAAACTTCCCCAGCGAGGACCAAACAAAAAGGTCGAGCCAAATAAATCGTACTGCGGCTCTCCCGTCCCGATGGGAAGGTACGCGAAAGCTGTGGGTGCAGCGATCCATCCAGTTTCTCTTGTGGCTTGCCCCTTTCTTCCCTTTTCGCCGCTTAGGGGCTCACTGGCATCCCCAACGTCTGCGTTTGATCCTCCCCAATTCAGGGAACGGAGGTATTTTACCTTCCCGCATCCACACCCACACCCACATCCCTTCGGATATCCCTTTGCTCGATTCTTTGTCCAGAGGCGGCTTCGTCGTTGATCATGTTTCTTCGAAGCGTTGGCTCTGGTGGTTTTTGAGGGTCTGCGGTCAGCCAAGGGGTTGCCCAAACTTACCCGTCGGGGCTGTGATCGAATTTACAAAGCGCTCGTGAAGAAGGGTTTGCTGGGAATGTCGCTCAAGTCAGCTAACGGGAAGACCTCGGCGCACCTTGATTGCTCCCCAAAAATAAAACCGAGACGATGATTAATACGTGCTCAGCGAACCAACAACAGGGGGTCAGAAACATCAAGTCATCACTCATCATAGCGTCAGGTCCAGCCACCAGCTTTGCAAAAGGCTGAACTGGAACCTGAAACAGATCTGGAAAAAGAACGAAATACATAAAGGAAAGCAATTAGAGCTCTCCACTATGGACCCATCAGGTAAATCCGCCAGAGCTAGGAACCGAAATCTCGGACCGGAGAGACAGGTTCGATGCAGCAGACACCAGAGAGGGTCATCATTTGGGGAGGACGCAACCCGCCTACGCGACCGCGGATGGATCCGAATCCAGTGATTCCATTCTCCATTTCTTCCTTCCAATGGATCCGCTAGGGCTTGTCTGGCTTAAATCAATTCCTCGCGTGGTGACAAGCCTGAGAATCGAAAGACGCCTCTGGCCATCTCGGCTTTTCTCTTTGAGCCCTTTAAAGACGTAGAGTTAGAGCCCTCGGACAGGCAATGATTCTCCGGGATAACGAGCCCTATATCGTCCATTTCTTTGAACTTCTTACGGACCAAACGGCTGGATCAAACCGAAGCATCCTCTGGATTTTCAGGACTTAACTCTTATTGGCGGCGCCCCTTCGAATCCTTGCAGCCTCACAAGCAGGAACATCAGCGATCCTGGTCAAGCCCATGGCACATGTGAGTTAGACGGCAGCCTGGAAAGCTTCCATACATGACTTCCAGATTGTGCCCTTTCGATGATCTGACTCCACGGCCCTGGGGATATGCAACGCCATACATGAACTGACATCATCCGAGTGGCAGCGCATATATTGGGGGTTTGCAGGGACGCACCGCGGGTGACTTGGAGGGAAGCCCCGGGTTAGTGCGGACTACGCGCGCCAGATCGCTCTCTTTGAAGTCACCTTTCTCAACCGGTCTGGTGGAAATTTTCCTAGATTTGACTCATGTCAGACGGGCAGGTTTCTGTCACTTTCCGTCAGACTGGTCATTGGTATACATCAATTCATCATTCGCTGAAAAGTACAGCCAGCGCAAGAAAAAAGAAAACATTGCTGAGATCACAGATAAGGTTTCTGTGATTTTCCCACTTTTTCGCATCGTCCCTTTGCTTTGTTTCCTATGTGATTTGTTTTTCTTTCGACGGTCATGAGAGAGAAATTCGCATGGGCCAAAAGGGGCCCTTGTAAGATCATACCTATTTGGAAGGTTTAGGACGGGGGGTTATCCACCGCTTTCCGCTTCCCCCCGTTACAACTTACGTACGCCGCTTTCTGTATCACACCAGAGCAGCGATGCTTCTTCGCTGATTCTAGCGTCTTTCCCTACCGGCTTTTCCCCCCGCAGTGGGCTCTCAGCCTGCCTGCCATTTGGCAAGCCTCTTTTCCGCCGTCCCAGGGCCGATGGATTGCGGATACCTTCTGCACCTTGTGGGAAACTTTATGCTTTCATCCTCCCATCTCGCTCTCTGCTTGATGTCGGAGTACGGAATATTTTGTTAAATCGCAGGTGCTAGCAGCTCTTCCTTCCGTCTCGCCTTACTCCGTTCCTTCAGCTTCATTCCGACGGGACGGAGCAAACCGTCAAAGCCTAATGGCCACCAACCGTGACACAGGATGAGGTCCCCAGCTCGATCCTAGCAAGAGCCACGCGGGCAGCGGGCCCGCGGTCCATCTTCGGTTCCTGCGACTGTCGGCTAGAAGCACATGTCTCGGGAGTTCCAGGCTTTTTTTGTCCTCGCCTCGTGTTTTTCGCGCTCTCAATGACTGAGTGCTTTTCGGATTGGCTGGGTGACCGCTTGTTTCATCCAGGAGCACCTGCATACGAACCTTCGGCACTCAATAGCAATGATTGTGCCAATGTTGTGCGACTCGTAAACCCCATGGTCATAACAATGACTCTGGGGTTGGGGTTCTCTGGGCGGGATCATGCGAGGTTACCGTTGAAGTCACACCCCGAAATTATTAATTCTTAGCCAGCCTGCATCCGGATGTAGTGCGAGGAGTTTTTCCATCGACTGAGATTCGACTGGGCGACGTGGCCCTTCCCTCATTCGCCCGAACCATGGACTTTTCACTCCATCCAGGAATTAAATCCCGACGAGCTGTTTAGAAGTTTGGAGTACTTCGGTATATACTCACCACTACCGGCTTCGCATTTGTTCCTGCATTGGCCTCTGCATTAATTCAACTAGGTGCAGCAAGCATTGCCTAGTTGGGCGCTCGAGAAGTCGATCCCCGCGAGCCAGCTGCAGCCCAGCGGGTATCCAGCTTCCAGAATTATTCTGGATCTGAGTGAGCCCACGCGGGCCTGGATTTCGTACTATGGTTCACCAGTGCGGACCGTTGATGATTTCCACATCAGCTTCATCCTCAACTTGGAAGTTAAGCCATCACATATTGAAAAGGATTCGCCTTCTCCACAACCGTTCCGATGCCTTCAACGTACCAATGATTTCGCGCCAATTCCCTCATCGATGGGATGAAACCGTGCCAGTACATTTTGGGGTAAAGCGTCCGTCTTTGAAAAACCGGACTTGAATTTGGCGGAACAACGGAGAACCATCCGGTTACCAATACAGCTAGAATAGCACTAGAAATAAAAGAACGGCGTTCCAGGTCCAGGAACCGTTGGGCCCAAATAATTCTGGCGACCTAGGAGGTTGGCAGGGAGACGATTCCGTGAGGCCCACTTCCGCCATTCCAAGACTAGCGGACTGTAGCCTGGAGGCAGATCGCCCTCTTTTTATGCAATTGTCGATTGAGAAGAAGATCATCATCTCTGGACCTCGGGAGGGTCTACAAGTGCTCCGATTCGTGCTTATCAGCGCAATGCATGAATCAATGGGTCTCTGGTCCGTACTTTTCGACAAACAAATGATTGCCCACAGGGTATGTATATCCTTTCCTTTGAGAAGAGAGAGCAGGACAGTTCAAGTCACCTGCGACAAAGCATATCCAAAATGATAGCTGTCAATAGTCGAAGAGAGTAGAAAGAACGGCAACCTATAACTCGGAGCTTATGGACAAGATAGCGGCCAGTTCGAATGGATCATTTACAGTATCCGAAACTTTCAACCTGGTTCGAGACAGCTCCTGCTTCAGTACTTTTCCCTCATTATTCTGAAAACATGACTCGCTTGGCGGCAATTTGATATCGGCTGTTTGCATTGATTCCAAGCCGGGGCTGTCTTTCACTCTTTGTCCCTGGAAGCTTCAAGGGCTGAGACTATCACTGTGCGCGACAGATCTCGCGCCTGGGTCTCGCATGGCGACAGGGTTCTGGTCGCTGTTCCGCAAGAGCTCGGGCACAAATCCACCCCTGGTGATGTTCGCACTCTTTGAGCTAGCGCTTAGGAGCGGCACTTGCTTGAGCCCTTGTGCTAGGGACGATGCGCTTAGGCGCATGTATGACTGGCTTGCATGCAGGGTGCAGATTTCAAGCAGAGGGGATCGACCGATCCGTCAGGGAACCAAGCGGGAGGCTGAAGAAGCGAAGGGGTCTGATCGCGGCTGCGTTAGGAATTGGCACCAGCCTTGCAGGATTATTGGGGATGAGACATGCAATTCAAGCAGGGGGGGTGGGAAAGTGGCTGGTCTGAGCCTTGAGAGAAACCTGGTTCATGATTTTGCTGCTTGGATATGTCACAAATGACAAAGTATATAACGTGTACCTTGAATATCGTCACGTGCCTGCAAGAAGCACCTGTCATATCAACCAATCTTGTCTCGTTTTGTATACAGATGAGATTACTTCCAAGGTTTAATCCGAACTAGTAGGCTCTGGATCTCTGTTTCTGTACTCCCGAACCCCATGGTCTAGTAATATCATGTTTTGTGGGGTTTGCAACAAGTCTGCCTGTGAACTTGTGAAGAGTGCTCAAGTGAGTTTCAGGTTTTATCACGCTGACAGCTGGCACAAGCGAACAGTCAGATCAAGACCCATCCTTGCTGAACCTGAATAATATCGTCCACGTCAATGCCTGAAGCCTTCCTCCTTTTCTGTGTTTCAAAAAAGTCACGAGTGTTTGGCTATCTGTCTGAAATTTTTCAGGGGAAAAGTAACTCGAAGACAAAGTGCCATTCTCCGAGTCTCTGGTTCCTTCCTCCTCATCTACCTATCAGCAAACCCGCCCATCAGAGAAAAAAGCAAGATGCTGTCTCCCACGCAACTATCCGAAATACCTCCCGGGACCACTGCAGGCTTTTGACTTATCCGAATTAGCCGCACCATACACTCCGAATTCCGGGATTCGTTCTTGAGTGTCTAGCGACGCAGCTGCGGTGTCAATCTTTGAGATCTGGCGGTTGAGGCGTCAGAGAAACGGCAGACTCCCTCTCGGATTTTATTTCCTGCGCCATTTTTCCTGTTTGGCCTTTGGGTGAGCGACACTTTCCACTGACGAGAGGCTTCAGCTCCTGATCTTGAGCATCGATTCAAAGCCCAAACCCCCTAGTACTGTCTGCCTTCGATTCGGTCGAATGAATTGGATCTCGGGCTGTATTGCGCGAGTTGCACCAGCACCACAAGAGTTCTTCACTTCAGCCATTGTGTCACTGAGTGTCACCGGGATATTACTGTGCTCATTCCCTGTGGGCCGTACCCGTACCCAGAGTACGAGCTTCTAGAACACTCGCAGAAGGCGACCATCAGCCCAGCCGCACAGCCCCTTTGACCAGAGACGATCCCATCTCACTCCCAGTAGCCTTGAGAGGTAATACCAGTGCGAATTGAGCGAGTGTATGCCATTTGAGCTTGATGTTTGATTGAATTTTGCTGGCGCACGAACAATGAAATGAGGGGAAAAGCAAACACTTGGGGTCTTGAACACATTTCCAAGGTGCTTCCGTGAATGTCCCGTTAGCGCAAAACGTCAAGTGGATTCGTTATCAATAGAGCAGGCAAACACTCATCCAATTGACCATCTCCGGCGAGCACATACTCTGTACAGTTAAGACGGCGACTCTCGATTTTACCCTGAAAGGAAAATAATCAGAGACGCCAACTGGAGCCTGGAAAATAAAGCTCGTTAGCCGGTCCCGCGATTCAGGTAACTTGCGATAATCGTGCAGATACCCCTGATCCTCCGGGTCCTGCAATCGTCCTATTGGCTCGCTCTGCGCTCCATTTCCTTCCTAGCCCGAGATAGTTTCTGAAGACCTGAAAGTACGGAGTATGGGCTATGGTACTATTTACCTCAGAACCAAAACGTACCGAGTTTTCAACCTGCGGTCGCTTCGGCCCGCCTGAACTTTCCCTCTCGCAACTGCAAATTGGACCATTCGCGGAACTCCGCAGCTTGCCACCAAACATCTCAATTCTCAGCTTTCGAGATATTTGGGTTGTCATGTTCAAACAGTTTCAGGCCTCACCACTCATTACTCGATACGGGAGATGAAAGCGCAAGTGGCGCGGTGGCAAACCAGCTCTGGGTCAATCCCTACGGAATATACGGGAACAACGTACCCATCCATAATCCAGTTGGTAAACCTCCTCCGGAGTATTTGCCTGTGGTACGTGTGCAGAGTCGATACTCTGTCGATCAGGACGGAGGTTTAGGAGACGCGGCGGGTTTTCGGGATCCGCATTGCATTCCAGGGCGTTTAGGAGCTTGCGGCTGGCGATGAGGATAGGGCGATGGGTTATTTCACAAAAGTACGATTTCGAGCGGCCCTTTCCCTCCTTTTTTTCTTGAGACCGTCGAGATTCTCTGCGGCGAAATAAAAGTTATTTGGTTGAACAGGTAAATTGGTCGGACATGCCTCAATGTACTTCGTACGCGTAGACACGAATGGGTAGCGTTCGCTTATCCGTGTTTTGCCAGTGTTGGAGATATATTTACGGATGGCGAGTGATATGCCTTCATTTATGTTGACACATTGAGGCTTTCCAGCCTTCAGGTCTAAGGCCGGGCTACATGAGTCAAAACGGCAAGTATATCTTGGGAATTTCTATCAATTCGCAACACATAGGTATCTTGAATCTAGTGTCAGGTATGCCTGAGCATTTCTCCTCTGATTCAATGCGACTGGACGCAATTATACGCCATCTCAAACTGCAAGGGATAATACCGTCAGCAACTGGCTCAAGATTACTTAGGAACGTAAGGGATCCTCACCTGCTCATCTGTCTGGCAGATCAATACTCGCTTTACACCTTCAGACTTTTTTGTGATATCCACCACCGTCTCGCTTTCGCTCGGCCCCTTGTCGTTTGCTGAGCCATCAATACCAAATCCAAGGCTGCGAATCTTCTCAACAACCACCTGTCTAAGCAGCGCGCTCTTTTCACCGATACCGCCAGCAAAGACAAGAGCATCAACCTGCCCGTCTAACTTGACAAAGTAATTACCAACGAAACCCACAATACGGTCGACGAAAATGTCAAATGCAAGCTTATGTTGGGGGGTCGGGGGCTCCCTCACGGCAATTTGTGAAAAGTCTGTGGTGCCTGTGAGGACCTTCCAGCCTGATTTCTTGTTCAGGATTTCTTCTGCCTATGCCTTTGTCAGCCCTAGTCTTCCTCCAAGGTGCGACCCAGAACTTACAGTGCTGATATGCATTTCCTTGGTACTAGCAGGGCTGAGCTTCCCCGCCTCACTGGTATAGTGGAACACGAGCCTGAAGAAACCGGGAATTAGCCACTTCGCAGGCAAGGAGGCGGTGCACAGAAAAGTCCAGCTTGGAAGCACTCACGATGGGTCGATATCACCGCTGCGTGTGGCACCAGGTAACCCAGCCAGGGGCGTCAATCCCATTCTGGAAGAGGGAAAAGGTTAGTAAAGGCTATCGGACTTTCTCCCCGATCGCAGGGAGCAAGGGGTGGATCTTCCTACGAGGTATCTATGGATTTTCCGTCTTTGATCGCACACATTGAGGCGCCACTGCCAATATGCAGCGCGATCAGATTGGTCTGGTCGATCGGCTTGTTCATGTGCTCTGCCACAGAGCGCAGAATGAACGAATAGCTGATTCCATGGAAGCCATACTTCCTGAGCTTGTTTGACTTGGCCGTCTCCTGGTCAATAGGATACGTTGTCACATAAGGAGGCAGCGTCTTGTGAAAAGAGGTGTCGAAGAAGGTAACGCTCTGGACATTGGGCAGTTCTTTTTTGCAGAGCCGGACAATTTCCAGGGCGGAAAAGTTGTGCCTGATCCCGTTAGAGCTGAAGATCCAGTTAGAGAACGGAAACCTACAGAGGAGCCAGATCCTCAAGCTGTTCTAGCTGATGATACGTCTCGTTGTTGATCACCGCCGAGGACTCAAACTCTCCACCATGGACGATGCGATGACAGATGTATACCAGGTCATCGCTACTCGCAATATCTGAAAGGTCGGAATCATTGAAGCATCGCTCGAGGAGTAGCTTGAATGCATCCTGAGGGTTGTTGACAGGCTCCTTGAGCTCCTCCTCCTCTCGCTTCTTATCGCCTAGCGTATACTTGAACTTTGCCGGCGGCGCGGTGATGCCAGAGACCTGGGCACTGGCAATAACCTGTGGTGTTTTCTCGTATGTGTAGAATGTGATTTTGACGGATGAACTACCAGCATTCACGGAGAGAATCGACTTGCGCGTCATTTTGGGTGATAAAAGGTGGTTAGACTACAAACACTTTACCCAGGACGATAGGTGAATCAAGTATATTTGAAATACCGTTTTTCCACACTTCTGATTCTTGACGTTCTACCGGTGCAGTGCAGGGTAGATGTGTTGTTAGGTGATGTCAGTCTGTCATGGTGACGTAGTGCTTTCAATTCCGAGTTTACCGCAGCATCATATTCCACAAGTCGCCAGTCAGCTTTCCAGGAACCGATAAAAGACACAGTAAAAAAAAACTAAAAGACCGAAAATAGACTGCTTCATTTCTTCTCTGAATAGTCAATCATCAACTCAGTCCATTCATCATGCCTGGAGAGGTCATTGACCGTCCAAATCCGGCGCCCAAGCCGTCCCATCTCCCCGATCTAGTCGACCAGCTGCTTGTTAAGTTCGAAAAGACGAATCTAGACCATGGGGCTAGTAGTGCCTTGTCAAAGTACCGACGGGCGGCTTGCTATGTTGCTGCCGGTGAGTTGTGTTTTGATCTTGGGTAGTTGCGCCTGCTAATATATAATAGCCATGATCTTCCTTCAAGATAATGTCTTGCTAAAACGGGATATCAAGGTGGAGGATATTAAGCCTCGACTTTTGGGTAAGCTCAGATTACATCGAGCCGTGGCACTCTACTAATACTCTTAGGGCACTGGGGAACATGCCCTGGCCTGATCCTCGTCTACTCTCACCTCAATTACCTCATCAAGCAAAAGAACCTAGACATGCTATATGTCGTCGGCCCAGGCCACGGAGCACCAGCACTGCTGGCATCACTATGGCTGGAGGGTTCGCTGGGCAAGTTCTACCCGGAATACTCCAAGGATAAGGATGGTCTGCACAACCTCATATCGACCTTTAGCACGAGTGCTGGATTGCCAAGGTAAACCTAGCTTTTCTTTTTGCAAAGGAGTCCTGCTGATGAGCTTAGCCACATCAATGCTGAAACCCCTGGTGCTATCCACGAAGGAGGAGAGCTGGGCTATGCCCTCTCCGTCTCCTTTGGCGCGGTGATGGACCATCCTGACCTGATTGTGACCTGTGTGGTAGGAGATGGAGAAGCTGAATCAGGGCCTACAGCCACGTGAGTACGAGGCAACCGCAAAGATGAACCCGTGCTAACAGCATAGGTCATGGCATGCCATCAAATATCTCGACCCCGCCGAGTCAGGTGCGGTACTTCCGATACTGCATTTGAACGGCTTCAAGATTAGTGAGCGAACCATCTTCGGCTGCATGGACAACAAGGAACTCGTTTGCCTATTTACAGGCTACGGCTACCAGGTGCGCATTGTGGAGGACATTGACGATATTGACAATGATATGCACAGCGCGTTTTCCTGGGCAATCAAGGAAATCCACAAGATCCAAAAGGCGGCGCGCTCCGGGAAGCCGATATTCAAGCCCAGGTGGCCCATGATCATCCTACGGACGCCAAAGGTCAGAGTTTTCATCCCGTTCGTGGTGGCTTGTAATTGACACGTTGAATAGGGTTGGTCTGGCCCCAAAGAGCTCCATGGCCAATTCATTGAAGGGTCATTCCATTCACACCAAGTCCCTCTTCCCAATGCGAAAAATGACGACGAGGAACGGCAGGCTCTGCAAAAGTGGCTGTCTTCATACAAGCCCGAAGAACTGTTTACAGGCGCCGGCGACATTATCGATGAGATCAAATTCACCATCCCCACAGATGATAAGAAACTGGGCATGCGTCCAGAGGTCTATAAGGGCTATATAGCACCGGACCTTCCAGACTGGAGACAGTTCTGCGTGCAAAAGGGAGACCAGTTCAGTGCGATGAAGGCGATCGGGAAATTCATCGATCAAGTCTTTGTCCAAAACAAGCATTCCGTCCGGCTGTTCTCCCCCGACGAGCTGGAGAGCAATAAATTGAGCGACGCGTTGCAGCACACCGGCAGGAATTTCCAGTGGGACGAATTCTCCAACGCAAAGGGCGGGCGAGTAATTGAGGTCTTGAGCGAACATCTGTGCCAGGGCTTTTTGCAAGGGTATACATTGACGGGGCGAGTGGGCATATTTCCCTCGTACGAGAGTTTCTTGGGCATTATCCACACAATGATGGTCCAATATGCCAAGTTTGCAAAGCTGGTGCGTCCCACTCCATACCAACTCCCCTCCAAGCTAACCTGCCTAGGCCAAGGAAACCACCTGGAGAGGGGATGTCAGCAGCATCAACTATATCGAGACCAGTACCTGGGCCCGACAGGAGCACAATGGCTTCAGCCATCAGAACCCCTCGTTCATTGGCGCAGTCCTCAACCTGAAGCCTTACGCTGCCAGAGTGTACTTGCCGCCAGACGCCAACACATTCTTGACCACCCTGCACCATTGCCTGAAGTCGACCAATTATATCAACCTCATGGTGGGGTCAAAACAACCGACACCGGTATACCTAAGTCCCGAAGAGGCAGAAAGCCACTGCAGAGCGGGTGCTTCCATCTTCAAGTTCTGCAGCAGCGAAGACGGGATCCGCCCCGACGTGGTGCTGGTTGGTATCGGCGTCGAGGTGACGTTTGAGGTTGTTGCCGCGGCGGCTCTTTTGCGACAGCGTTGCCCAGAGCTTCGAGTTCGGGTAGTGAACGTGACAGATCTCTTTGTGCTTGAGAACGAAGGAACCCACCCTCATGCGCTCAAGGATGAGGCTTTCAACAACCTGTTCACCGAGGATAGGCCCATCCATTTCAATTACCATGGATATGTGAGCGAGCTCAAGAGTCTCCTCTTTGGTCGTCCTCGTCTTGATCGCGCAACCATCAATGGCTATGCTGAGGAGGGAAGTACTACAACTCCGTTTGACATGATGCTGGTAAACGAGGTGTCACGCTACCACGTTGCCAAGGCGGCTGTCATGGGAGGCGCAAAATGGAACGATCGAGTCAAGATCCGACAGCAAGAATTGATCTCGGAGTTTGATAAAGACATTGCCGAGTCACGAAAGTATATCGTCGCGAACCGAAAAGGTGAGTGTGCGCGCTCCTCAGCTCCGAACTACATCAGCTAATCCATTTTTAGATCGGGACGATACGTATGATATGCCCTCATTTGACTCGAGTACACATGTAGAGCATTCCTGTACCTTTAATTAGCCAATTTCAGTCTGAACGAATAGAGTTGCGATTTTGAGAGGAAAAGGATGCAAACGATTCAATCCTTATCACAGAGATGAAGCGCTGACATAAGCGTGTAATCTCACCAGAGCCATAGTTGCAGTTGCAAGACGCGCAGGGCTGAAAGCCTCAACCTCACCTGCAGTCATCAATTACTTTGCTCCACGACCGTGGCTGTGTCAGGGGTGAGAGATGGACTTCGGTTCCCCCCCCGAATCTCTGACTCACTTCGTATTGAATTCGCTATGGGTGTTATCCTTTTGACCTTGACGCCGAAATTTTGGACTTGCACCCTGGACGATATGTGTTTCACAGGGGCTATACCAGCGCTTTTGAACAAAATTCATCAGGTTAGGACGCCTTGAGCGGTGAGACTCGTGGTCTTGATCCTTCCTATGCGTGGTTTGACAACACTGAGAGAATCCTTCAAGCAAAGCAAGATGCTGACCGAAACAGTTTGATCCAACGCACCAATGACATCGACATCATGGAGTTCTAGCACACAAGCCTTTCTGGGCGGAGCGATTATCTCGCCGACTGCTCGGGCCAATTTTCATCAGCAGCTAAACTCTTTTCAATAGAAGCTTGCGAAACTGCTGGAGCCAAGGTTCGAAGCCCACTCAGGCGAGGCACTGCCGAATAACACGCGACCGGGCCGAAGAACGTCGGCGCTTTGGGAGCAAATCACAGAGGCCTTGTGGACGGAGCCTCTCCGCCATTCGCCGAAGCCTGGCTTTGCACGGCGCCCAATCTATCCGCCTCCCGACTCGCATATACTGGCTGGAAGTGGGTGGAAGATTTTTGATCGCAACAGAAATGGCACTATTCTGCGACAGGTTGCGGTCCTTGGACTGTGGAACCCACGGTTTACAGTTCTAAGCCTCCTTCGAACCTGATATCACAGTTCTTACACTCAGCCGCTCTTTTCACCAAAACTTTCTGCCTAAACAATAAACAGAGCTGTCATTCTTTTGCTATATATCTAGATCTCTTGCTCAGCATTTCTTTTGCCCTTTTCTATAAGCTCCTTCTGACATCACAGCCTGAAATCCAATTATCCTCGCCTCCGGAGAACCTATCTATACGGCATCCCGCGTCAGAATGTCAGACACTACAATACTCGTCAACGGCACAGTCCCCTTTGAGGTCCAGGAACGGTTACGAAGTGGTTGCCATGCTCCCATCGAGGGGTTCGACAGTCCATACGGCTACAACCCCTCCCTCGCAGCTGGTGTCGTCTTTCTCGTCTTGTTCGCCCTCACCATGATCGGCCACATTGCACAGATGGTCTGGAAGAGGACCTGGTGGATGGCCGTGTTTTGGGTTGGAAGTCTTAGTAAAAAATCCACAAATCTATAGGATTTCCAACATCTGCTGACATCACAACAGCTGAAGTCCTGGGCTGGGCTGGGCGAACCTGGTCTGCCGAGTGCCCCTACAATGGCAACGCTTTCCTCATGCAGATTACAACCTTGATTATCGGTTAGTTTACTTGATGCCAGAAGCTGCTTACTTTTACTAACCCAAACGTTACTGTCTAGCTCCCACATTCTACACAGCAGGAGTATACATACTCCTTGGCCGCTTCATCCAAATACTCGGTCGTGAATCCTCAGCCCTCAGCCCTCGAGTCTACCTCTGGATATTCGTTACGTGCGACATTGTCTCCCTCGTCGTTCAAGCCATCGGCGGCGCCATGGCCTCCACCGCATCGGATCAAGAAAACGGTGACACCGCTCCCGGAACAAACATCATGGTCGCAGGCATCGTCTTCCAAATGGCCTCCATCACCATCTTCGTCCTCTGCGCCGCTGACTTCGTCCGACGAACCCTCCGCCGTAAGCTCCTTCAGTCCATGACCGGTACCATCGTCCCGCTCCTCGGGGCTATGATCTTCTCCGTCATCTGCATCTACATCCGAAGTATCTACCGTACCATTGAGCTGCTGGAAGGGTGGGACGGATATCTCATCACGACAGAGCGATTTTTCTACGCGCTTGACGGCGCAATGATGGTCCTCGCTGTTGCAGTCTTCAATATCTTTCACCCCGGCTGGCTGTTGCCTGGTGCGGAAAAGACTTTCCGTGCGAAGACCGAGGTTGAGGAGGGCTCGTCGACTGAACTTCGTTAAGGATTTTTTTCATCTCTATACATTATATTTCTCTTGCTTTATGCGTCTACGGAAGGCTGCGCTCCACTTTTTCTGCGTTGATATACCATGATTTCAAGTTCTGGGTTTAGGGCGCAGGTAACATAAGATGGATTTGCGTGCCTGAATTACTATATACTGCGTTGAACACATAGAATTGATATACCTGCAAACTGACAGTAAAGGTGTTTGAGAACTTCAAACTCATCCCGAAAAGTGAAAGTAATACAAAGTCGGCAACGAAGAAAAGAGCCCTAAACTCCAGGCTAAAGTCCCTATCCACTTCGCCAGCCGCATACATTTAGTAACAGTGAGAGCGATCGTAAAAACATAAGAGCAAAGGTGAATCAAAGTCCATCAACAGCCTCGACCCAACCGTACGTCAAACCCGTGATGGAGGTTGCCAGCGCCCAGACCAGACCCCACGCGGAAGCTCCTTCAAAACTAGCTCCCTGGACGGTCCCGGCGACTTGAATAACTGTATTTGCCAATAGTACACTGGTGAGCACCGCTGTCCGAGAGATCAAAACCCTGGTCCGTTCTGACAACGCTCCCCAGGTCTTCCTGTATATGGCGCAGGCAAGGTACTCTCCATGTTTGGACGTCACGGACTTGCCCTTTTCTAAGTCGCTGCCAGGCGCTGGTGGCGTGCCTGCTGAGCTAGCAAACAGGAAATCCCTCGCAGCCCAGCCAGCTGGAAGAAGGGAGAGGAATAGCATAGGCAAGCCGGCTGGGCCGGCATGGACCCTCGTGATGTTGGGGATTCGTTCAAAATAAACAACTAGCTGTGCGGGGAGCCAAGTCTCGTAGCTGAGGTATACTGTGACTGTATAGATGGCCGTTGCGAGTATGGTTGTGTACACTGTGATGCCCCAGTCTTGAAGGATGCCCTTGTTGGGGACGGCGGCCGGCGGCGCAAGTGAGAGATTGTGCACCAGAGTTGGCTTGCGGAGAAGCGCAAATGGGGCAGCGGTGGAAAGGAGCACAATCACGTAAGAAGTGAGGATCGTGGTTGGGCGAAGGCCATAGAACGACGAGAGGAGGGCGTAGGTGGGTAAATGGATGAGAAAGGAGAAGGAAAGAACGTCGCGCCCTGGCTGTGTCAGTTCTACTATAACGGCATAGCTTCATGGTGACATACCATCAAATCCCAGTATCCACGCCAGTCCAATCTCGACGGCCTTCCATGCCATCAGTCCGCCCACTTCCCACCATTCTTCGAGGTGCTTGCTGACACGTCCCAACTCGCCTAGAGTGACTTGGGACGTGAGAGTAAATAGGGTAGAGCTAAGCGCTAGGCTAGCGAGAACTGCGAGAATCAAACGTGCAGGCGATGGAATCTGCTCCACCAATGTCTTGCGAGGAGGCTGCTCTTTTGCGACTTCAGCGTACGTCTTCGGAGGGGTTGTAGTCGCAACGACATCTTTCTTACGGGGCGCCATATCTCTGGGTACGCAATGTAGACACAGCACCTATATAGGCAATAATAGAACGTTGAGAATCGGAATTGCGGAGATTAGGAAAAAGATTGCAGCTCTTGCTTTGGAACTGGGATGGAGGGGGTTTATAGCAGGCGGTGAGCATGTGATGATGTCACGATGCAAAACGTCATACGGCAAGAGCAAACCAAGAACAGATCAAGATCAAGGATCGAGAATGCGCATCCATGGTATAGGCTTTCATGTGGCTCTGAACGACAAACCACCTGAACTCCTATACTCAAGCCTCTCATTCGAGAATGTACTAGTAGACTGCCATATGTTCACTCCTCTGAGTCTCTGACCGCCCAATATGCCGGTATAGACGCGTTACCTTCAGCTTACAATCAAGCTTTCCAGGGCTCTCTGGGGGCCTTGCCCAATATGTCGCGGAGATGTCTGACGCGGATAAGAGGTGCAAGTGTCATTGGGACTGGTATATCATCAGCGCAAAAATATGTTACAGAGACAGGGGCATATGAAACAAAACATGCCACGAGCTAATAGAAGAACAAGTCATAAACATCCCCCTCGCGAGGCCTCAATCATCATCCTCTTTCTCCGTCGGTTTGGTGAAGAATTCAATGGTTCCCTGCTCGCGTCCCCTAGTGTCCCTCATCGCGACCTGATACTTTCCTTTATCCCAGAGATCCTTGATCGTAAGCTCTCGTGTGCGGCCCAAGCTCTCAATAGCACTGATACGCTCCAGTGTGCTTTCCAGATGCTCGTCAAACCCAGGCTGAGAGCAAATCTGGCGAAAGGCATTTTGCATGGGCACAGAGTCGGCTCGGACCATAGCCCTAGAGTCAATGGTAAATAGATTCTCGTGATCATAACTCTGAATAAAGTCGGCGCGCGTCATAATCTGTCGTGCTTCGTGAAGGGATATCTCGGGAAGTATATGGCCACGTTCAGGGTCATAAATTTTCTCCATCGTCTTTTCTTTCTCCACCAAAGCTCTGGCCATCACCATGGCGGCCGACTATTTCTCATTAGAGAACAAGATAAATTTGAGGAACAGGTGGGCACTTACAGAATACTTCTGCTGGTCCATGACGTCGTCATCCATCTCTTCACCCAGGATCCAGCATTTGTTTAGGAACCAGGTCTTTTCAGCTTCGCATATACTGTTGCACAGCTTCATCACATCTGGAGACTTTGCGACCCGACTGAGGTAGGATAGTCGGCCCCCAACCTTGTTATATACTTCCTCGAGAATCTCGTCCGACAACTGCTCACCGAGATAGTCCTTGCGGTATTTCTTCAAAGCAGCTATTGCCTGCCCTTTGGGGAGGTCGGCAATTGGGATGGTCTCCATTCTTGTTGCATAGCGCTTCAGCCTCTCATAAACCCAGTAGTCATCACTGTTAAACACTGTGGAGCGATTAGTGTCCGAAAAACACATGAGGAAGAGATAAGCGTACCTGTCGTTACGAGATTACTGGCTGCCCATTGCTCCGCGCGCTGTTGGATCATCTCGAGAAGGTCTTGGCCTTCAGAGTCATCTCTCACCAAGTGAGTGCTGTTTATAATCAAAACAAGCGGTGCCTTGCCCTTGCACCTCCTCTTCATCGCAACCTTTTCCAGTTTGTTGAATGCACGCTCTATATCCAAGAGAGCCGTAGTATCCCTGGGGCCTTTGATACTGAACAGGCTACCAATATAACTAATTAACGTTAGTATAGGGTTTCGGAAAATTAACAAATCAAGGCTTACTCTTCATGAAACTCAAAATCCAGCGCTTTCCCTAGTCGGATTCGGAAAATCTCCTGGTCGCCGTGAGCCTCGAACAGCGCGCATCCATCACCATTGATCTTGCGCATGGCTTCAAGCAACATTGAGGTTTTTCCAGTGCCTTTCTCGCCAATGAGCAAGAAGTAGTGGCCTGGAATGTCACCAGATATGATTTTATCAATCCTTGGCTGCTCATCTCTAACAAACCAGTGCTCGTCGTGGTGGTACTGATGCTTCCCTGTCTCCACCCCTGCAACCTCAAGCGCCGGATCACCTGGTTCAAAGGCGTTTTCCATCTTTTGTAGGATGAGATATTTGTAATACTTGTGGTATGAAAACCCAGCAATGCTACATGCGCTGTCAGCGAGCACCATCGATAATGACAGCGGTAGGCCTACCCTAGGACAGCAATTGACGCAAAAGTTGTCGCCGCTGACTCAAGCATTTTCAGAATCGTCGATTTGAGATTAGGGTCCTGGTCATTGCCCCGGCCTCTGTCGTCGTCCTGGTTTTGTTGATCCAGAGGATCTGGTCCCGATGGGATGGAACTTTGCGAAAAACTTCGTCCTGAGTACATGGCAAACATTCTGCCCGGCCGCCTCGATACCTGCCATGGCCTTGTTCGGGCTGTTGAGGCAAAGAGTCGAGGAATATTGCGATAAAACATGATGGTATTGTTAAGCAAAAAAAATAAAAATAAATAAATAAATAAATAAATTAGAACACGGCGAAGGCGGAATCAGCGAGAGTAATGAATATAAGAAGGAATGGCGGTGTACGGCTGAGCTGAAGCTGAAGTTTTGACAGTTGGGTATAAGATGGCCAACGGTACAAAGTTTAAGGGGTGCGAACTTCAGAATTCAGTCGGTACCTGACCGAGAAACATTAAGCCACTAATTTGTATAACGAGTGTCGTGGGTGGGAAGCGGGGGAGAAAAGGAAAAGTAGAGACAAAGAAGGCGTAGAAGAAGAAAAAGGCAAAGAAAAGGTGAACCGAGACGACGACGATTGATGTTTTGTCGCGACTTGGATCCAAAAGCGACGGAGCAAAGTGCTGCGCCTCCGATCGATGGAGTCCGACTGCAGATCGGCCCTCTTGGCGACGAACTGGCGGCAGGCTTGTGTGAGCTGAGGCTGGTAATTGTGGCGAGAGTCGATATTCTCTTCTCCCAGACCTCTAGATCTTGCATCAAATTCTACTTACTCAGTATTATCTCTGCCCTGACTGACACTTGTAGCTGAGAAGGAGATAGGATGAGCTGTTCGTTGTCTGAGCGGAGCAGGCTGCCTTATCGGGCATGACAGCTCAGCTAGCACAATCCATCATGGCTTGCTTGTCTTAGGACGGTTGTATGATAATCTCCTGGAGTATTACTCGCGGGCTCGGGGGTCAGTGCGGACTCGGGGAGCAGGCGTTGAATAGCCTATATGCAATTGGTTGAGGTCATCCCATTGCAGCGGGATGCCAGAGTCTCTCTCACGCTGACTTGGGGATAACACAAGAAGCGCAACACAGCTTCAACAACAGGAGTATGAGCGCATTATTTCCTTACGATGCACATCTCTTGTTTCCTCCTCTGGGCCTTCCTTGACCTGTTCCATCCTCCCGCATCGCATTCTAATCGGGAACAACACCCTGAAGCGTCAAAATGCCCATAACGTGGAACACTGAAGCCGAAGCGAGGGTGTGTATCTGCGCTCCCACTTTATCTCATGAGGTTCCCTACTAACACCTCCAAAGCTGCTGCTTGGGATTTTGGACCAACTGAAGGGTCATAAGCTTGATTACAAAGCCCTGGCTGCTTACATGGGACCAGGTGTGACCTTCGTCGAGATTCCCGCCCAGACAGTCTTTACTGACAGCTTAGGTTGTACTGTCCCTGCCCTCCACCAGCGCCTCTTCAAGCTCCGCCGCGAGGCAGGTATAGCGGGTGGCGCGCTTGGAAAGCCTGCTGGCAGTTCTCCTTCGACCGCAAGCTCTTCGAAGAGACCCAAGCGCCCTTTATCTCCAAAGACTCCCAAGTCCGATCAAAAAAGCGAAAAATGTGCACTACGTTTCTGATGATGACGACGATGACACTGAGAGTTGCGACGTCAAGTTTATCAAGGATGAAGAGGACGAGAAGAAGGTGATTGTTGATCTTGCAGATTGAAGTTATTGCCAAGGACCGAATTATCTCAAGTTTGCGTTGGAGTGTGATTTGAGTGCTTATCCGGAAGGACTTAGAAGCGTGGAGGCCTTCAATCCGAGAATAGTATCACGGATCGTCCAAAGCATGTACTGAAGCAATGACCCCATATATGAAGAATTGTACCATGGGTATGGAAAGCAAGGGTAAAGTCGAGCAATGATGAAACTTTAGGCCGGGGGATACGGTAAACCTTCCCACCGCCCGAGCTTTTCCGAGGGTATTCCGCGAGTCCGCAGCGAAATTTTCTTCCCCAGTCCAGCTTCAACCCTGCCAAATTCAATCCCTCTTCTTCTTCATACACGGGGGCTTGTTTGATTCTTTTGTTTGGATATAGGGTGCTTGCTTGTCTCAATTGCCCTTTCCTCTGTATATTATCCTTTTTAATCGCCTCTTTTTTCTCCCTTCCTATACTTCCGACTTTCTGTTGCTGTTATTTTTTATTGGCTGTCTTTGATAGCTCAATTGTTCCTGGCCTTCGCAACTCCCAATTGCTTCAATACAAACCAGCATCATGGCACAGACCAATGGCGAATTGGAGCACTCGAAAGGTTTGCTTCCACCAAGCTTCCCGGCAAGCACTCCAGCTCACCACGTAGCAGAGTCTCCAGAGCACATTGTCAACGGAAATCAGGAGGAAGCTCAGGAAGAAGATAGCACAGGTGGTATGTTTACCGGTGGCATTTTTTTGGTTTCGTTATATCTATTGAGACGGTCTTTAATCGCTAGCAGGCCTCTTTCAGATAACCGTGAAGCTTCCTCGTGAGCCGTACAGCATCTCGGTGACGGTACGTGTAGACGATTATAGGATCATCGAACTATTCCATCACAGGGCTAACTGCTACCCCGTCCAGGTGTCGAGCCAAGAGCAAGTCCAGGATGTCCGCCAATCCATCGTCGAGTTGCCCGATACCTTCCAGTACACCTGCTTTCATCTCGAATTCAACGGCAGCCGCATCAACGACTTTGTCGAACTATCCGAGGTCTCCGGTCTTCAAGCCGATTCGGAAATTGTCCTGGTGGAGGACCCATATACCGAAAAGGACGCTCGCTTGCATGTCGTTCGCATGAGGGAACTACTTGGTGCTGCTGGTGACAGAGTCGACACTCTGCACGGTGTCAGTGCTGGCTTGTCGCTCCACGACTCCATCGCCGCCGAAATCGTTGGAGAGGACTCGGAAAAGGAACATTCGTTGACCAAGTATGAGATTTCCGGCTCGTCGTCTCTAAAGACCATCCTCCCAAGGGCTGAGGCTCCTGCTCCGAAAACCATCAAATCCGTTTCACTATCACCCTGGAACCCACCCCCCTACCATCTCCGGCAGAAGGGTCACCTGCTTTATCTACAGGTGACAACCAATGAGGGAGAGCAATTCCAGATCACATCCCATGTCTCTGGATTCTTTGTCAACAAGTGCTCCAACAGCAAATTCGATCCTTTCCCCAAAACCGTTCCGAAGAATGGCAAAGCGCATTCGCTCCTCAATTTGATCTCACAACTTTCTCCTTCCTTTAACTCTTCTTTCCAGGCATTGCAAGAGTCTAACAACCAGAAAGATCTCCTGACTACCTTCCCCTTCCAGAACTCTATCCCGTGCAGTCCGTGGCTCGTCCCTCCTCCGTCCTCAAACGTCAACGCCCATCAGCCGGACATTACCCGTTCTCAGGAGAACTACCTAATCTCCGGTGTGGATAACGCCGAGACTCTCCGTGATTGGAATGAGGAGTTCCAGACGACCAAAGAATTGCCACGCGAGACTGTCCAAGACCGTGTTTTCCGAGAGCGACTTACGTCCAAGCTTTTTGCTGATTACAATGAAGCCGCTGCCCGCGGTGCTGTCTTGGTTGCTAGGGGTGAGGTTGCCCCTCTCAACCCTACCGAGGCCCAGGACGCGCAAATCTTCGTGTACAACAACATCTTTTACTCCTTTGGTGCTGATGGTGTCGGAACCTTTGCCTCCGAGGGTGGAGATGAGGCTGCGCGCGTAGCCGTTGGTAAGGATGTTCTAGGTATCAAGGCCGTCAACCAGCTCGACATCAATGGCTTGTTCACGCCGGGAACCATCGTGGTTGACTACATGGGCAAGCGCATTGTTGGGCAGAGCATTGTACCGGGTATCTTCAAACAGCGAGAGCCGGGTGAGCACCAGATCGACTATGGTGGTGTTGAGGGTAAAGATGTTGTCGCAACCCACCCCGATTTCGTCTCTGTATTCGAGAAGCTTTCCAAAGCTTTGAGAATCAAGAAGCACGCAGTCTGGGACAAGGAAAATCAGCGCCATGAGCTCGAGGGTAGTGTTGAGACTAAAGGCCTTCTCGGTACCGACGGCCGCAAATACGTTCTTGACCTCTATCGTGTTACTCCGCTTGATGTGGAGTGGCAGGAGGAAAGTGGCGACTCGTACCCACACCGAATGTCTGTTCTTAGGCTGGAGCTGGTTGAATCCTACTGGAGACATAAGATGAGCCAGTATGTCAAGGCGGAGGTGGAACGCCGCCGCAGCGCCAAGGCCGCTGAGCCCAAAGAACAGGAATCTGAAGAGGAGAACCAAGAGATAAGCGAAGAGAAGAGCGAAGAGAAGAGCGAAGAAGCTCTTGATCAGGAGCGTGTTGACATTTCTGGCTTCTCTCTTGCGCTCAACCCCGACGTCTTCAGTGGCCAGCTTCCTCAGACGGATGAAGAAAAGGAACAGTGGGCCAATGATGAAAAGGAAGTTCGCGAGGCGTGCGACTTTTTGCGTTCCAAGGTCATGCCAGAGCTCGTCCAAGACTTGCATGATGGCGACGTTGGTTTCCCCATGGATGGACAGTCTCTTAGCCAACTCCTGCACAAGCGAGGTATCAACATCCGCTATCTAGGCAAATTAGCTCAGCTGGCCAAGGAGAAGGGCTCCCGCCTTGACGCCCTCTCAACTCTTTTGGTACAAGAAATGGTCGCGCGTGCCTTCAAGCACATTGCCAACAAGTATCTGCGAAATGTTCCTGCTCCCTTCGCCGCGTCCTGTGTGGCCCACCTTCTCAACTGTCTCCTCGGCGCCGATGTCAACTCTGCGCCTCGTGCCGAGCTGGACTCGTCTCTTCGCGAGGTTTACCCAGAAGGAGACTTCTCCTTCGAGAAGGTCTCTCCTGCAGCTCTGCGTGCCGAGATTGAGAAGCAGGTCACTCTGAGGTATCGCTTCACCCTGGAGTCCGAATGGTTTGGCTCTCTACGAAACCTGCAACTCCTCCGTGATATCGCCATTAAGCTTGGCCTTCAGCTTGGTGCTCGTGAATTTGCTTTCACCAAGGCTGAGGCTGAAGCGCTCAAGAAGGCGGTTCCCGTCATCAACAACGTCAACGGTGCCGGTCAAGATGAGGGTAGAAAGAAGAAAAAGAAGACCGGCGACTCTGGTTCCCCCGCACGTGCTGCTGCTGCTTCTGCGGCCGCCGCACAGCAGACAGCCATGGTCACTTTTGTCCCCGACGATATCATCAACATTGTCCCCTTAGTCAAAGACGCCTCTCCACGGAGCTCGCTTGCCGAGGAGGCGCTGGAAGCAGGGCGCATCTCTCTCATGCAAAACCAGAAGCAGCTGGGCCAGGAGCTCATCCTGGAGTCCCTGTCTCTTCATGAACAGATCTACGGCATCCTTCATCCCGAGGTTGCCAAGCTGTACCACCAGCTGTCCATGCTCTACTATCAGACCGACGAAAAGGAAGCGGCTGTTGAGCTGGCTCGCAAGGCGGTCATTGTCACAGAGCGCACCCTTGGTGTTGATTCCGCTGACACTATCTTGAGCTATCTCAATCTCAGTCTCTTCGAGCACGCTTCTGGCAACACTAAGACTGCACTAGTCTACATCAAACACGCCATGGATCTGTGGAAGATTATCTATGGTGCCAACCACCCTGACTCCATCACCACTATGAACAACGCCGCGGTCATGCTTCAGCATCTGAAGCAGTATTCTGACTCTAGGAAGTGGTTCGAAGCTTCTCTGACTGTCTGCGAGTCGCTCTTTGGCAAGCAATCCATCAACACAGCAACCATCCTCTTCCAGCTAGCGCAGGCGTTGGCACTTGACCAAGACTCCAAGGGTGCTGTTGGTAAGATGCGCGATGCGTACAATATCTTCCTCAACCAGCTTGGCCCCGACGACAGGAATACCAAGGAGGCAGAGACCTGGCTCGAGCAGCTTACTCAAAATGCCGTCTCCATTGCTAAACACGCCAAGGACATCCAGGCCCGCCGCCTGCGCCGTATCAACATGAACACCCGATCGCTGGGAACAAAGGTTCAGCCTCAAGTTGGCCAGTCGGCAGCCGATGTTGCTGTTCCCAAGGAAGGGGGCAATGCTTCCATGGACTCTAGAAGCATTGATGAACTGTTGAAATTCATTGAAGGTGGTGACACCAGCTCTTCTTCGCGGACCAAGCAGAAGAAGCGTGCTGCTGCCAGCAACCCTAAGCTTCGTGGCTCGAAAAAGTCATCAGCCTAGGTCTTCTTTCCCTCTCTATTGCTTGTCTGGGGTAACTAAAACTATTGGTGTCCTTTTGTTTGCCTTACTTGACGGCCACGTACTATTATTCGACCCTTATTGGCAAGGTCACACATTGAATGAGCGAAATGCTGGGATATATTCTGTGTCTTTATCTTTCTTGTGTATCTCTTAGAAATCTCTCCTCCGCTGTTTGGTTATTTTGGCATGGATTGTTCATTGCGGGCAGTGCATAGCAGGCAAGGTCGGGATTTGCATGCTGTACTGGATTATCCTGATACTGTGTATTATATATGATTGACAACGGAGTCATGCATTCGAATGACATTACGTCCTACACTCGATGTCAAGGCCCTTTCCAAGGTTGTACTATTTCTCTGGCGGTGGATGAAATGGTTAAGCAGTCTGGATGCTGCTGACACACCATGAGCTATACCACTTTCGGCTCTTTGTCCCCATGTTTACATTTTCGACGACTCCATCAGTCTCGACGACTCTCGTTGTTCTTCCCCGCTCACGAAACTCTTCTCACCTGTATTTTATGCCTATATTGGCTTCTTGGATGCATTAAATCTTGAAAGCATCTTATTTTGACTTTCATATACCCTGTATTTTGAAGAATTTTGGTACCCTGCATAACCCTACGAGGCCCCATCGCGAGGCCGAGGCACGAGTTGGACGCTCAATGAATTCCCTCAGCGACTCAAGTATGACTTCTGCTTGCTGAACCGGCAATTCGTGTGCGAGGCTAATGGCGCTTTTCTACAGACTGAGAAAACTGGCGCAACATGGAAGATATCCGACCGACCGCGAAGTGGGCAAATCGCATGTTGCGCCCCTTAACATCTATATACCATCGATTAGAGAAACATCATGAAATTGTCACTAGTGTATTAATCTCAAAGGCGAAGGAGAAGGAAAAGTCCAGCGCAGCGCCCGATACCGATCGAACGCGTATCTCGTCGAAGGGGGTGCGGAACCGAGGGTGCAGTTATTCGGATGACGAAGAACCCAACGACCCAGCTTGGATACCCGGAAAGCTTGAGAAACGAAGGATCAGAAACAATTATTCGAGTCGGGGGCGTGGCGATGGAGCGCGGCGACGCAGTCGACTGCTGATTCAAAGTCCGGAACTGCCAAAGACACTTCCTGGCGCAATCGAGATCGCGACCCCGTTGATCACCGGCAAGCTCCGTGGCCACATGGTCGAGACCTCGCCTTCTACAAGGATTCACCTTCTTCATAATCAGATTCCGAGCGTGGATAACAGGACCTCGTCAGACCGTCGGAAGACGGGTCGAACGCACAATAGCAGTTTTCCGCCGTATCAAGGATCGTGGAGGGAGGTTTTGGATCGATCTGGGGACCCCGGGCTTGTGGATATTGCGCATTTACTCGATCGTATCTTCTTGAAGTTCTTGAAGACGACGCGGACAGGGCCTGGGGAAGCCGCAAGGGGGGCTCGATCGTTGCTATCAATGGCTGTGCGGCGTATTCCGGAGTTCATTGCTGAGGAGCAGAGAATACAGGATGATACGGATGAGGGCTGTGAGGTTGACATGTGCGATGCATATTTCACGGAGCTGGAGGCCTCTTATTCGCCGAGTGGTCATGGATGGCAGCCACTTCGTGAAGCTGTGCGCGCTCAGGGAATCTATCTGGTCTCCTGCATGATAGAGAACAAGTGGCTTACTTCTGCGGCTGCCTACCGGCTGCTGGAAGAGTGCTTATCGCAGGAAGAGTTCGACGCCTTCGAATCACTTATGACTATCTCCCTCAGAAAGATCGATAACTACCATTACCCAGCAGCCTTTGAGCTCCCGCGTCCGTCCAGCCATCGGGAAGACGCTATCCATATAATGGCGAGATACTATGCACAGTCTGCAAAACGACGCGCTTATGTGATGGAAGAACTATCAAAGCTTTTGATGCGGGGGGCCCTTCCTCCGGAGTGGATGGTGACTACGTTATGGAAGCGATGTGTGGATGGTGCGATCAAGTCGGTGTCGACAGAAGATTGCAATTACACGTCCGCCAGGCGACTAATCGAATCTGTCATTCTATCATCAGCCGGTATTTGCTCGACAGCTACTTCGAACGCGCTCTCTTCTCGTCATCAGTCACTCCTTGCAATTCGCTCCCGGGATACTAGAGCATTTGCGGCTCAACAGATACCAAGTCTGAGGAAGGACCAGAACTCATGTCCCATTCCTATCCAAGATGCCCTTAGCAACCTTACCGCCAGCCTGATTACGGCGCTTTGTGGTATGTGCATCGCCCGTTCGCAAGCGGCTGATACCCAAGAGCGATTGGCAGGAATCAAGACTCAGGATATTGTCAACTCCTTGTCCTCTGCTGTCCAGCGGACCGTCGCGAATGGTTTCGAGCCAGATGGACCAACCTTCCATCCCTTGCGCAAAGGATATGTGCTACTGGCAGACTGCACGCTGCAGTGTGGAAAAAGTGTCACAGCTGAGACTATCTACCATTCCGATCCTGTTTCAAGGCAAAACATAGAGGCGTTCACTCGATCATTAGCTAGCCGTCAAGATGTGGTCAAAGAGCTAGCGGGCGTTGTGTCACAGGTGTTTCATCACTCGGGGCACGCGCACGGGCAGGGCCCATCGCGGACGCCTCCAGAAATTCGGGCCAGGGTTTCGCACCTTGCTCAACTAGCCAATGCTCCAGGAGCTGCTTTGCTGCTAAGTACAGTTGCTGCAGAAGTTGCAATGAACTTTGCAGAAAAGAGCTTGGATCCGGATGACCACACCTGGGCCGTTGAGATCCAAGAGATGGCAGCCTCAGCTCAACAGGACGAAAGCTTGCACCACTCGTCCTCGGGTAGCAGTCAACAATACTCGAGCTTATATTTCTGGGAAGACAGTATCGGCGAGTGGGTTGCGAGGACGCCGGCGGCTAAACCCAGGGCTGTCACTGTGAATGTTGTTCCAAAACAACAAGCTGGGAGACGAGGCCGACCGCGAATCATCCCTTGCTCGACGGACAGCTCGTCTGCGAGTTCGGTTTGCTCGGAAAAGAGTATCTCCACTGTCACATCTTCCGCGCCATCTATCCCGAAAAAGCGATCTTTTGCGAGTCAAGATCCTAGTCCTCGGCCTTGGAAGAAAACGTATCACACGCGATCAATGGAGCAGAAAAGCGATTGGGTCAGCACCCCTGATCATTCACAGTGGACGCATTTGCTTGAAGCCACGGAGGTTCCGGTAGCCGCCCGCACCAGGACCCGACTGTCGCAAGGGGAGCATGCCAGAGCGGGAAATACTCCCGTGGGGCCAATCTCGAAGATTGAAGTCGTTATTATCAATAAAAACCCAAAGGCTCTACCACCGGGACCCTATACCGAGTCGAGCACGCGCCGGAGTACCCGTCATTTATCAATCCTTCCCAGGAAAAGCTACAGGCTTGCTCGGAGACGACAATCAGCACCGGCAGCAGTGACACAGAAGAGGACGATAATCCCCTGTTCAGAGGATGACGACAGTGACGATGAGCTTAGCTTTTTTTGATGATCATCAATAGCGAATTACGTGGATTTCTGTTTGAAGGGGGAGTCTTGGTATCAGGTTTTTGGAGTTCCCGTCCGGTCAATCGATACCCTTGGTATTTCTTTGTCTTTATTGGTCCGAGTTTTGTTTACTTTGAGTAGTGTTTTGTGCATTCTTCCTCTGAATATTCTTTTTTGTTTACTTCCAACAAGTCGCTAGGACTGCCCCGTTTTCAGAGGATCCAGTGTGATAACTCGTCTGCACCTCGCATTTCACGCGCAGTCAAGCGAGTGTTGGGACTCCGTAGTTAATATAATCAGTCGAGAGGGGATATTAAAGCCGTGCTTGAGCCGGGACCGGTGTCGACAGTAGATGAGTGGCTGACTCGAAAGCGAGAGCTGCAGTGGGACAGGTCACGGGCGTGCAGCGAAGAGGCAGAAGGCGATTCATGGGACAATTAACCTGTTTCATGGTCTCCGCTCCAAGCGTTTCATCGCTGCCCGCCCAGCCACTCATCGCCTGCATCGCCGCTGTCCTCTGCCACTGCTCTCCACGATCCAGCCGTGATTTGCCCCTCTGCCCATCATCTCGACAATCTTTGCTACCAGTCACTTCGCGCATCTCCGATCCCGCCAAGTCGCACCATGTCGTGGGTACGCGCGACTGGAGTCTGGGTCGAGGCGACTTTTCAGGGCCACTGAGGGTTTGCTCGTTTATATGCAATCTATTATTTCCTCCTTTGCTGCTTGGCGGTTTTTGGGCCTCTTTTCTTTCTCTCCTCTCTTGCGTCGGGCTGTTGACACCCGATTTTTGAAGAAGCTGGAAGTGCTGGTTCACCAACTCGCTCACATTCTTTTCGTTGCCCGCCAGCCCCTCTACGGTCGCTATCCTGAACCCCTGGAGATCCCCACGGACGATCAGTAGGAAAATCCCCAAGGCAGTGAGGAGCAGAGCAACTTCAGTCCTCCATCTCCCCTCGTTTTTACCCAAGCAAACCGACCGTGTCGATTGCTGTTAGGATTTTGTTTGATGGTGCTCTGAATTCCTTTGTTCTACGAAAGACAAGGATCACTGTCTCACACCACGACATTGTCTTGCCTTCCAGACGCTTTCTGATCGTTCTTTCCCTCACCTGCAGTTCTCTCATTCCTGTTTTCTCATGAGGCTCACGGTGGTGACTGCAAATACTCTCGTTTGATCATCTACATTCGTTTTTCTGGATACTTGTGTTGTTCGAAGCTGGTCTCGTCCACCATATCCTCAATTTCAACCCTAGCTGTTCTGGTATAGAGCTTTCTTCCTATTTGGTCGATAGCCATGCATTTTCTCCTTCTTTCCCTGTCCCTGGCTGGACATTCTCTCGCGGCACAACTCGAAGAGCGTGCTGGAGGCGGTCATGACGAGAATCCCTTTTATAACGCCTTAAATGATGACCTCGCCCGTTACTCCTTGCTAGCTCTCGGCTGCCTTGCGGCATTCATCTATGTCTGGAAGATGTGGTTTCGCCTCGCCGGGCACATGCGACGGCTGGCAAGCTTCAACAACGAGCGCCAACGCTATTTCGTACCTGCGCATCAGACCCTTGCGAAGATCAAGAACCATATCATCTACGCTCCGCTCTTCCGTAACCGGCACAACCGCGAGTTCCAGCTGTCTCGCGCTGTCAACATGGGAACGTTGCCTAGCCGTTTCCACTCGTTCATCATTGTTGGCATTATCGCCATGAATGTCACCCTCTGCGTGGTTACCGTCCCCTACAAGTCGGAACCCGACTCTGTTGCGGGTGTTATACTCAGCCGGACTGGCGTTATGGCGACTGTGAACTTGATCCCTCTTGTTCTCATGGCCGGTAGAAACAACCCATTGATCACCCTCCTCCAGGTGCCTTATGACACATTCAACTTGATCCACCGCTGGCTGGCAAGGATCGTCGTTTGTGAGGCACTTGCCCATACCGGTGCCTGGCTCATTCCGAAAATTCAAGAGAGTAAGTCGCCATTGCTTAACCTCTCATGTTGAAAGCGTGCCTAACTTGAGTAGATGGTTGGAATGCTCCTGCACAGTCATTTGCTCATAGCACTTTTATCCTGACTGGTTTTGTCGTAAGTTGGTCCGTGTATTGCTCTGTGCTTTGCTAACCTGTCCTAGGCTACTTGTGCCTTTTCAGCTCTTCTACTGCACTCCCCTTCAGCCATTCGTCATGCCTTCTATGAGACGTTCCTTCACCTACACATTGCCTTGGCAATCGTCTCGTTTGCTTTTCTGTGGGTTCATCTGGACGGACGGAATGCTCAAAACTTCCTGCTCGCCACTATTGTTCTCTGGGCGCTGGAGGTTAGTCTCGCTTCTTGTATGAGGATTCGACGTGAAGCTAATTGTTGACAGAGGTTTGCACGACTTGTGATCATTGTGTACCGCAATATCGGACGGGGTGCTACGACTGCTGTAGTTGAGGCGCTACCTGGTGATGCAATGAGAATCACCCTCAAGCTATCCCGCCCATGGACCTTTGAGCCCGGCCAACATTTGTACCTATATATTCCGGCGATTGGCTGGTGGATGTGCCACCCCTTTTCAGTCGGATGGAGCGACACGGAAGATGTTATGAGCGACGAGAAGAGCCTACCCATGAGCCACGGGGACATCTACGGGCCCCAAAAGACGACGATCTCTTTGCTCGTTCGCCGCAGAACTGGCTTCACCGACAAGCTTTTCCAGCGGGCCGTCAGTGCTGTCGACTGCCGAATCTCCTTGACGGCTTTCGCCGAGGGCCCCTACGGCAGCATCCACTCGATGGACTCGTATGGCTCGGTCCTTCTTTTCGCTGGAGGTGTTGGTATCACCCACCTGGTGCCATTCACTCGTCACCTTGTTCAAGGGTATGCGGACGGAACTGTGGCTGCACGCCGCGTCACTCTGGTCTGGATTATCCAATCTCCGGAACATTTGGAGTGGATCCGGCCGTGGATGACCAGCATCCTGGCTATGAACCGCCGCCGCGAAGTCCTCCGGATAATGCTCTTTATCACCCGACCCCGCAATACCAAGGAGATTCAGAGCCCAAGTGCTACCGTGCAGATGTTCCCTGGGCGACCCAACGTTGACACGTTAGTCGGTATGGAGGTCGAGAATCAAGTCGGAGCGATGGGTGTCTTGGTTTGCGGCAATGGCAGCTTGAGCGACGATGTCCGACGCGTCTGTCGAAAACGGCAAGACCGCACCCAGATTGATTTCATTGAGGAGAGTTTCACCTGGTAGACTTTGGCTAGGCATGAGCCCATATTTATCTATCTACCTTTGATCGGACGTGTTTCGTATGATGCGAGGCTTTGGTTTGTTTGGAGCGCTTGGAAGATTATCTATCAGAGATATAGAAGGGAGTCAAGAGACGGTTTCATTCACTGTAGATATTTTAATTTCAGAACTTGTCCATGGCTCCTCTTCTCGTTCTTTCCATCAATTGCTTTATGGTAAGATTTCCGATCTCCGCCAATTATTCAATACCCTCCGACAGTTCGGTTCAACGTTTGGGGCGCTTAGAAATCAGCTTGTGTGGGGCAGTAGAAAGAAACCGATGGCATCATTACTTAGAGCCACAGGGACCCCGGGCCTGCACCACCTTCCATTAATAATAGCGGTAGGTTCGTCCAGATGAGCGGGGTCAGATTACCTGCTCGTAAAGTCTATAAAGGTTGCCTTTCCAACTTCTGCCACTTTAATCTTCTTCAACATCAACAATTACCCCCTTCATCTCATCTCCGTCGATTATTCTCTTCTTCTTCACCCATCATGAGCAACCGTCCTGATATCACGCTGTACACAGCGCAAACCCCAAACGGGATTAAAATCTCCATTGCGTTGGAGGAACTAGGGTATGTCGCTGCTCCTGTCACCTCTACCAGTACTATCCTACCGCAATTTTGACAGCTAACACAAACTATAGACTCCCATACAAAGTCGAGAAGATTGATATTAGCAAGAACACCCAGAAGGAACCGTATGTCCCTACATCTATTGCTCCTTCCTCCACATTATATCTTCTCCGAGATTGCTCCTTCCCAAACCTCAACTAACAAAATCATAGCTGGTTCCTCGAGATAAACCCCAACGGCCGCATCCCCGCTATAACAGACACCTTCTCAGACGGCCAAAAGATCCGCCTCTTCGAATCCGGCGGCATTCTCACTTACCTTGCCGAGCAATACGACAAAGACTACAAAATCTCATACCCGCGCGGAACCCGCGAATACTACGAAACCATCAACTGGCTGTACTTCCAAAACGCCGGAGTCGGTCCTATGCAAGGCCAGGCGAACCATTTCTCGCGGTACGCGCCAGAGCGCATCGAATACGGAGTGAACCGGTACGTCAATGAGACGAGGCGGCTGTACAGCGTGCTCGATAAGCATCTCTCCGAGTCGAAGAGTGGGTATCTCGTCGGGGATCACATTACCATTGCGGATATTTCGCATTGGGGATGGGTTGCTGCTGCCGGGTGGGCTGGGATTGATATTGAGGAGTTTCCCCATCTGAAGGCTTGGGAGGAGAGATTGGCGGCTAGGGAGGGTGTCGAGAAGGGGAGGCATGTGCCTACTCCTCACACTATCAAGGAGCTGTTGAAGGATCAGAAGAAGCAGGAGGAGGAAGCCGCCAAGGCGAGGGCTTGGATCCAGGAGGGGATGAAGGGGGATGCTGCTAAGTAGTTGGCCTGGACTGCATTATTATTAAATGGGTCTGACGGATACAGAATATGAAATATAATGTTTGATGAATGACAACGCTACCTATGCCAAAGATGCATCTATCTTGTTCTTCCTAAAATCCATTATTATGTGGTTTTAGCTGCATTATGTGGTTTTAGCATTATTAATCCATTATTATGTGGTTTTAGCTGCTATGCTTTTGTATCTTCTCGAGCTTGGCGGCGTCCTCGTTAGCCGGCTAATCAGTGTGACTCCCCGTGTGACCTCTCCGTCTTGCCTGGTGCTCGTAGACGCCCATCTCAATGTCGTTTTCCACAGGCATCGATGCCGATCCCTCTGCAGGAAGTAAAACCCCGCCTCCTTCGCCTGACTGCTGAGGCTCTTCAGAGCGGGGTGTATGTCCATAGACTCCACCAACACTTTCCATTGTAAACGGACTTGCCGTAGGCCCATCCAGTACCGAGAGTTCCTCCTGGGTGAACCAACGAGGAAGCAGGAACGAGCGCACCGGAATGAGAAACAAAATGATGACAGGGAACCCAATAGCGGCAATAGTCTGCGTAATGGCGAAAGTGCCACCGAATCCAATAAGCTCCAGTATAACAAAGGCCCAAATAGCAGAGCGTCGTTCCAGCCCTTTCAGAGGATCGGACCGAGGAGTGAGGTCCCGATCCTGGGCCAGGAAGATCAGCTTTTGGGTGATGCCGTTACCCTGTAGCGCTTGGACACCCATGACGAAGAAAAGGCCAGCCATGACACCTTGTGGAATCAGATGGAGGACAATTAGCAGGGGTCCAGTCATGGTACCAAGCGTCAAGAGTCCTTGTGCCAGATTGCTGACGCGCTGCTCAACGACGTGGTCAGTGATGCGGATGGTTTTTCCCTTGTTCGTGTCATCTTCGTCCGCAACATTTCGAGTAACGCAAAGTGCAGCAGTATGGAACGGTGCTTGCGGGATGAGGCCGTTGGGGAATGGGATGCCGAGAATGCCGGCAATGAACGTGGTAAGCCCTAAAAGCCAAATATCCCAGTGGAACCCCGCTGGTTTGCGGAGGGGAAACTCTGTTCCTTGCGCAATGAGAGACGACACTACGCGCTTGTTAGTCATGAATTGAGAGCCTAAAGGCGGGCGTACCTACCATTGTGGTCAAAGTAAAACAAAATGGTAAGGAGCAAAGCAAATGGGATGGCGAGGAAAATATCACCAACGTCAATATCCCAGAAATGAACCAACCATCCACGATCAGCAGTGGGAAAGAAGGCCTTGGTTGTAGGTAGTGTCGCAACCTCGACATTTCGCATGTGTCCAATGTGCACGAACCCAGTAAAGAAGACAATTGTCAGAGGCGTGCCGTAGTCCTCTAAGAACTTACGTA
Source organism: Aspergillus pseudodeflectus (assembly GCF_044049435.1). Lineage (NCBI taxonomy): Eukaryota > Fungi > Ascomycota > Eurotiomycetes > Eurotiales > Aspergillaceae > Aspergillus > Aspergillus pseudodeflectus. The sequence goes on along the minus strand of NW_027263778.1, from coordinate 1,061,740 downwards.
CGTATCTCTGGAACAGATTACTATTCCCGAGTTCGCCACAAATCCAAGCAGCCATAAGGACGAGTAAAGCCACCATGATGCTCAAATAGGCAGATGTCTCTCCAGCAAATCCCCACTGCCTTGTCAGTACCTGGATTCCTTTCTGTAGGTAAATAAACGCGACATAAAACCCGAAAATATCACAGGAAAACCGCGTGACGTAAGTTAAGGCATTGCAAGCGTTAGTTATGGCAAGTATCCAATGCATAATGAGGGACCAGCTAGAAGAGGTTAGTCGAAGACAGTTATGAAGAAAAGTAGAAAACTCACATTCCAATCCAACACATAAAGGCAAGGTAAGGTGTTCCCCGCGGCGAGATAATGTCGTACACCGTGTAGTTGAAAACGGTAATCGGACCTGTTGAACTAAGTCATGCTGTTCCATAGTCTTGAAGCAGAGCTCAGAACATACCAGTAACGCCAACAATCACGAGTGGCTGAGCTGCGAAAAGAGAGAACACTACAGCCCCCAAGACCGAGGCTAGAAGCACCTCGTTGACACCATAACTTTGACGAGTCTTTTCAAACATATCAAGAGAGAAAGCCAAAGCCGGCAGGATGCTAGAGCTCCATGTTAGAGATCTCCGAGAGCAACAAGAGTTGACCGAAGGTCGAAAGATGAAGTGGCCAACATACTTTGCGAAATACATGTATATAGTTGCAGGAACAACGCGATAGTCCCAGGCATCAGCCCAATCACTCCAATAATAAGGTGCGCGACGCTTAACATCGTCTATCATGCCGCGGAAGAAGCGAATGCGCCACCATTTTGCGTCGCTCGTGCTCTCTTCACGTGGAGTTTGATTTCTCCCGGCTGAGGACACGGAAGCTCTGGTCCGATCATGAGAAGCACCCTCAGGCTGTGCCCTTCCAGCCGTCGCAGACGATCGACGAGAAAAGAGCTTTGACGGTGACCGCCAGGATCTTCGCTGTGATTGCAACGAAGCTGGTGGAGATGGAGAAGCGTGAAAATTGGGTCCCGGAGAAATATGCATAGACCCATGAGACGAAGTGGCCCTACTATGTGTTTCCATCACGAGGTCGTACAAAACCTGCGGAAGCTTGCGACTCAACTGCGGAACACAAACTCGTCCCGTAGAGGATATCTGAGGACGTCTAATTTATCACAGAGAAAAAAAAGAGCAAGGATGGACGGCAATTCTGAGTGCCAGTATCTAAGAAAGCGAAGATAAAATGACCCGTTAATAAGACAACAGAGGGCTGACTGTCTCGAAAACGCCACCGTTGAAGGATGAGAGAACTCGAAGCGGAGCAAGTCGAGCATTAGTGCCTGAGGCAACGACTTTACCCCAACATTTTCCCATCGGAGCGAACTACATGTACTTGAGACCCTCTAGGCAGTAGGAAAGAACCCTACATTACGAGAAATAGCGTATCGCATGCAGATACAGGTCAATAGAATATATTCAACCGAGATATGGTCAAGTTAGTACTAAAGGTTAGTTGTACGAAACAAAGCCACAGAAAAATGAAATTATACCAATTGCCCGCAGAATAAAGAATACGATAACGCGCCTCCGTTTGTCTGTTTTTATTTTATGAGTCCGTCCTCTTCCTTACCAGTTTGCAGACGCTCTGGTAATCACCAGGTTTCGCGACAGCTCATCGACTAAGCTGGGGGAGGAGGTGGCGGCGGCTGGTCACTCGGAGGCTGCAAATGACGTTAGTATCGAATGGCACTTAGAAGTTGTTTGGGGAAAAACGTACCGGAGGAGGAGGCCCTTCGCCAGGAGGTGGCGGAGGTGGACTAACACCGGCACCGTAGTACATCGAAGGCATGCCGGGTGGTGGAGGAGGGGCGCCAAGGCCAGGAGGAGCAGCGCCTGGAGCACCCATACCAGGCGCAGGTGGGGGATACGAGGGATATCCTCCATATCCATAAGCGGCCTGTCCGGGCGCAGCAGGGGCGGCTTGCTGTTGCCAAGGTGCGGCAGATCCAGGAGCACCATAACCTCCAGAGGCGCCATATCCGTAATCGTTGCCGCCACGACCCTGAGAAGCCCATGGGGCGGCGGAACCGTTATCACGAGGGGCATAGTCGTCACGGCGACTGTCGCGCGGGCCACGTTGCTGCCAGGGAGCTACATCGCCAGGAGGGGGAGGGCGTTGCCAAGGCTTCATGTCGCGGTCATCGTAACCTTGGTCGGGACCAGCCTCAATACGGCGAGGAGGTTGGCCGTCTGGCCCAGGGCCACCACCAGACAATTCTTGCATGAGTTGCTGAATGACATTAGTGTGGATCTAACAAGGGGAAGAGGGGAAAAGCTTACCTCCATCTCTCTGTCAACAGCATCGCCACCGCCAATAGCTTTGCGGCCACCGAAGCCGCCTTGGTTGTTGCGCCAGTCGCTTCCTCTTTGGCGGTCGGGACAATCACGAGCCATATGGCCCGCGTTACCGCAGACACGACAGATGATGTTCGCAGTGAAGTTGCGCTGCTCGGGGCAGTCATATTTGCGATGCCCGATTTGACCGCCTAATGCACATTAGTATTTATCCATCAGAACAGAATATGTACTTACAATTCTGGCAAGCCTGGTTCTCATCGTCACGAAGAGTACCGTTGAGAGCGGCCAGCTCACGAAGTTGGTTTCTCTTGAGTTCGTTCTGGCCTTCTGGAATAGAGGCAGCCTGTTTGTCTCAGTTGAGGAACGTTCTCAAGAAAGCGAGGAAGAATGCTTACCGTCTCAATAACGTTGTGCACAAGTTTCTTGGCTTTGTTAACCTTCTCTTCAGTATCTGCCATGATCAAACAATGAAGATCCTCTTCCTGGTTGCTAGCGTGAGCGGCGTCAGATCGGCCTTTTCCTTCCTTGACAGAGCCTTTGCCTCGAATAGCTATCTTGGCACCGGACTCCGACTCCATCTTCTTCAGGGTGTTTCCACGAGGACCTATGAGTAAGCCAACTTTGAAAGGTAGCAAGAGCTAAGTGTTAGTTTGGTGTATTCCCCTGGGTTTCTTGGTAGATAAAACAAATGCAACATTAAGCAGTAAATCAGGGGTTAGCAAGAAGCGAGCCGAGAAAGCATCGCTGAGCAGCAATGTTTAATCGTGCGCTCGGCTCGAGCAGAGATGTGTGCAAAACGGTTAGGAGTTAGAGGGTTAGTTATCATACTGAAGTTAATCTCTGGATAATCATTCACTGGCACATAGACCTTCTCTTGGGTCTTGGTGGGACGCCTGTAGTCAGAAGGTGGGTGATAGTTAGGGATGGTCTTCATGGCTTTTTCCACCAGTTTATGACGCTCATCCTCGAGGCGCTTGCGGTAGCGGTATTCTCTGGTGTTAACACGTCTTCCAAAGTTATCGTACTGCGGCGGTGGAGAAGGTGACCTAGAAAGAGAAGGCTTGTTAGCATCATCGGAGCGAGAAATTGAACCCAAATAACAAGTAGAGACTGACCTGTCGCCATCCGCGGGGACAACGTCGTTGATCCTGAGCTTTTGGCTGATTTCCTCGATACGCAGATGAAGAGTATAAGCCTCAAGCTGCTCTGTGGTGAAGTTGGCCATGATCATCGTGGGCAAGCCCATGAGGCCGGCGGCTTTGTTCTCCTGAGCATCGCCCCATCGATTGCGCTTCTTGCGTCTTTTCACGCCGTCGGCTGGAGGATCGGCTGCGAGAATATTCGTTAGTATACAGAATATGAGAGTAGAAAGGGGAAATAACTGAACGTACCCCGAACAGGACTTCTACCACGCTGATCCCCAACGGCGGACGCAGGAGTCGCTGTGCGACTATCCTCTTCCTCACCACCAAACCGTCTCTTCCCCAGGGGAATGTTGTTGGAACCTGTGATACCTTGGTTGCGCCACGCCATCTTCTCTATGTTTGAGATAGATGTAAAAGTTGAGCTGTTGGATAAGTGAAAACAGCTGGTTCAATCGAGACAAAGACTGAACGAGAGGACGAGTGTATTGGATGTGGCAAGCCTGATTGCCACGTGACTCGACTAGTCTCCGGCGATAACACGCCCAGGCGCAAATCGCCAGTCACCGCCTCAGCGGTCACCGTTCAACTTTTTTTTTCTGCCGAGAAAATCAAGAAAGAAACTCGACATCAAGATACAAGATGGGGCCCTCATCACTTTCAGGGTCTATATCGAGGGAATCCTCGGTATTGCCTGATGCTTCAGATGCTGGAAATGATCTAGACCAGAACCAATCTCAAGCGCGTGCTTCCAAGCGTCGGCGTTTATCGGTTTCCTCAAACGATTCATATACCGCAGCACCCACACCAGCACCACTCCCTTCCCTCTCACGAATCAAGAAAAAGGCGCCCAGAGGCACAACGACCGAAAGCAAAGAAGATAATCCCGTTCTGATTAAGGATGCGTTGGAGATTGGGTTAAATGCTGAGGAGTCTTCGTTCAAAAGGCTCAATGTTGCGCCATGGCTGGTTGGTTCATTGACGACGATGGCCGTTCGCAAACCGACGGCCATTCAAAGGGCGTGTATTCCTGAGATTCTGAAGGGGAGGGACTGCATTGGAGGCAGTCGTACAGGTTCAGGAAAGACGATTGCATTTGCGGTGCCAATGTTGCAGAAATGGGCAGAGGATCCGTTTGGTATTTTCGGGGTTGTCTTGACGCCTACGCGGTATGTACCTTTTGCAGTATATTTTTTAACGGGCCACGACTAAGTCGTGATACAGTGAGCTCGCACTACAGATATTTGAACAGCTCAAGGCTATTTCCGCTCCACAAAGCATGAAACCCATCCTTATCACCGGGGGAACGGACATGCGCTCGCAGGCACTCGAACTCTCACGGCGGCCTCACGTTGTTGTAGCCACCCCAGGCCGTCTGGCAGATCATATCAATACATCCGGCGCAGACACAGTCGCAGGGTTAAAAAGAGTCCGCATGGTCGTTCTCGACGAAGCCGACCGCCTCCTTTCTCCAGGGCAAGGCAGCATGCTCCCAGACGTCGAAACATGTCTCTCGGCCCTCCCTCCCTCATCCGAGCGTCAAACCCTCCTCTTCACCGCAACCCTTACCCCCGAAGTACACGCCCTGAAATCCATGCCCCAAACCCATGGCAAACCGCCGATTTTCGTCACCGAGATCTCCTCTGAATCAAAAGACTCCATCCCGCCAACCCTCAAACAAACCTATGTTCAAGTCCCACTCACTCACCGCGAAGCTTTCCTCCATGTCCTTTTATCAACCGAGTCCAACATAACAAAACCAGCAATAATTTTCTGCAATACGACCAAGACAGCAGATCTGCTCGAGCGCATGCTTCGTTCGCTCAGCCACCGCGTCACATCTCTGCACAGCGGCCTCCCGCAGTCCGAGCGAAATTCAAACCTAGCGCGCTTCCGAGCGTCTGCTGCCCGCCTCCTCGTCGCCACGGATGTCGCATCCCGTGGTCTTGATATTCCCTCTGTCAGTTTAGTTGTGAACTTTGACGTGCCCCGCAATCCGGACGACTATGTTCACCGTGTTGGTCGTACCGCTCGTGCGGGGAGAAGTGGTGAAGCAGTCACACTGGTGGGACAGCGCGATGTACAGCTTGTTCTTGCGATCGAGGAACGTGTGGGCAGGAAGATGGTGGAGTATGAGGAGGAAGGTGTCAACATTGAGACTAGGGTCGCTAAGGGCTCAATGTTGAAGGAGGTTGGGGCGGCGAAGAGGGAAGCGATGGTGGAAATTGATGAGGGTAGGGATGTGTTGGGTAGAAAGAAGAATAAGCTGAAGAAGGTGCGGTAGTTTGATGCACACTAGTAGAGTAGATTGGCTTCCACTGCCAATACTATCATTACTTAGAACTATCCAGAATTTTGGAAATATGTACTTTGGATCTACCGCCACGGTATATTTGCCTATCACTTCAGAGTCTACTACTAGAGGCAGTAACTGACTTTGCTCTGCCCAGGCCGATGCGCCATGTCATGCCCCAGCCTATAAATAATATCGAAAGCCCAGTCCATACATTTGATATACAACAAGCTCCAAAACGCCAAGCCCTCCCAAAATCTAACAGTCCGGCTTTTCGTAGCCCGAACTACCTGCACCACTATTTGGAGTGGTGCCCATGAGCTTAAGCAGCCCGTCCACCGCATCGCCATCACCCTCGTGTCCACTGCGCTGCGAAGAGGGCGATGTATCCTCCGCTGTTTTCTGTGGTGACTGGCAATTCAGTCTACCACTTTGCGCGGTCGTTGCTGGATTAGATTTGTATGTAGGGCTGCTCAGGAGCATCTGCGATGGAGATGCTGCGTGCTGATCTTGTTGGAACGTATTCTGCGTGGGAGTCACCTCTCCGTCTCCGGCCCCAGCCGGTTCTTGAACGTGGTGTAATCGGGAGATTTGTGCGCGCGGTGTGGATAGCATCTGATCATCATCGTCATCGTCCTCGTCATCGTCCTCTTTTCCAGTACCATATTTCTGTTCGAGATGTTGTTGTATTCCTGATCCTGATAATCGTGGGTATTTCCGGCTATGAGCCTCCAGTTCTGACACTCTTCGGTCGAATTGGGGATCTCGAACATGGCGCATGGCATTTTGAAGTCTATTTCGAAGAAGGGTTGCTTTCTGTATTGCATTAGCATCCGGGATCCTGATCAACGATGTTGAGGTGATATGTACTTCTTTTATAAATTGCTTGCGTGTGTCGGGGTCCGAGGGGACAGATTGTATAGAAATCGGTTGTGCTTCGCTGAATGGGTTTCCAGCGTAGGAAGATGTATCTATTTGAGGGAGTGGTTTTTCTGTTTGTTCATCTAGGTTCATCACGTCGGATGTTGGCTGTATGTATATGTTAGCTCAACGGGTTGTCTACAATAGCAAATAGATCCAGGATAAGGCAGAACCAGGGAGATCCTGGTATCTTCTTGCAACAATCAGCAGCTCACTTACGCGGACTTCCCCGTCTGCGGCCAATTGTTCAAATATCCCATGCTGGGCAGGCGCCACTGCTGCTGGTACCCGCGTCTCCACGCGCTGGAAACGTAGTAAACCGCGCGCATCATTTCCAAGTTTCTCATCTACTTGTCCAATAGGTCGCTTCTGCGCGATAAAAGAAGGCGACGGGAGTAGTTTCTTTGGGGACGAAGAGTCGACAGGGGCTCGTTTTACAGGCGAACGTGCGGCGGGCGAGAGACACGCGTTGACATTCTTTTCTCCGAGTATTCGCCGGCTGTCCTTGAGCGGGCTGGTGTGGATAGAGGTTTGGGACATCGTAGAGATCCTTCCAGGCACGTTGGATTGGGTTTGAGAGGCGAGAGTAGTGAAGGATGCGCGCGTGTAGGTACTAACGGGTGAGGGATGAATGATTAAATCGGCGGAGAATCCACGGCAATTGCCGACGGAGAGACGGAGTAGGAGTGAAGAAATGTAGTATATTTGTAAAGCACTATATCAGGAGAGGAGCACCGTGCGATTGATGTGAGGAGGAAATTGGTGAGGGAAAGAGAGAGGATGTTGTTGACGCGTGTGGGAAAGTCCGCGGCAAGGTGAAGCCGTATACAAAGTGGATAGTAGCGCGATCTCCCACGCGTCGAGCACTCCACAATCTGAGTTCACCACGTTGAATCAAGGGACGGCAACTGATTACAAAATAATGTATTATCGGATAGAATAAGAGTAAACGTCCATCATTCTTTCTACTTATCAAACGTGGTATAGGGCGTACGTACGCGTTCACCATAACATTCTAGGACCGGCCGAGACTCGGCTATATTTATATCTAAAAACAAGTGCATCTATAGTAAACTTCAAAGTTGGCAAGAATGCCGCAGGGTATTATATGTGCTCGTGAATCATTCCGGAATAAGCGTGTAAACTGAGGCTCGTATAATTCGGTCCTCGCTTGTTTCTGTTTATTAGCCTTTACCTACTCATACTACCAATAGGAATGTAAGATGGCCTCGTCTAGCTTCACTACTCCGTATAGAGAGTGACATCATAGACCATGATAGCGAGGAATGGAAGGTTTCTCGACACATGGAACGATCCTCATCCCATGAAGACTAAAATTGAGGAGTTGAACTCCGCGCATGGCGCTGGCACCCTCCATGGTCTGAAGTGCACCTGTTCCTGCAGCCATCAAAGGCGTTCCAATCAAATCGAGCCATCCAAGAACAGTGGCAGCCTTCCCCGCATTTCCATTTTCAAGCTCGAATCCCTTTTATTAGAACATTCCTCCACATCATCTTCCGTCTGGCATTATTCGTCATCTGCAGCATCTGCAATCTGGTATTGTCTGTTTGCCCGATCAAAGCTTTCGACGTGAATTCCCCCGTCCTCGGAGTTGATCTCCAAGGTTGTTTCCTAGAAGATCGGGCTGATTGCATCATCAACAACAACCGTGTCAGCTAGACTAGCCATCAGCTAAGGACGGGCATTTCATCCCTTTTCGAATATCTCTTCTGGCTACGCTATCTGCCTGGCTATACTGTACGAGATTTGTCTTGAATTTTCATTTATTTTGCGTGTGACCTACCAGTTACACCATGCGATCGTCTCTCGCGCTGCTGGCAGCCGCTCTCCAGGCTACCGTCGGCGCGGCCTCATCTTTGACTCCGCCCGTCCTGCCCTTGATCGTGCGGAATCCTTACCTCAGTACCTGGCTAGGAAATGCACGCGACGTCCCATGGTCCAAATGGCCAATATTTTATACCGGAGAAGAATTGGGCTTGTCCTTAATGGCCCAGATCCCCAGCACAGGAATAGTTTATCCTCTGCTCGGAAAGCCACACGAGGCTTTATCGGAGTAAATGCACTCCTCCGTCTCCTATCGTTTCACAGTCGTCTAACGCGGTGCTAGGTCTACCGAATACAAGTTTCCCACATATCTTGGAGCCAACTACGACGCATCAACAACAAATCTGACGTACACCATTCACCCTCACTCGTCTACTCCGCTCAACATTACTGTCTCATTTCTATCGCCCATCACCCCTACATCGACTCTGCGGCAGTCGATCCCTGCATCCTATGTAACCATATACGTGGATAGCGATGAGACTGTGAATGTCTACATGGATATCAATGGCCGATGGGCTAGCGGGGACCCAGCCAGCCAGATCACCTGGGGGTTTGACGCGGAACGAGCCTCTGAAAACAGCTCACCAACCCTCCAGAGATGGAGTTTGCAGAGAGAAACTCAAGCCTTGCTCTCCGAGGTTAGAGATCGAGCAGAATGGGGCACAGTCTACTTCACGGGACCTGCCGTTTGTGCCCATGCTCCTGCGACCAATTCAATCTGAGCTGACGAAACTAGGACGTCCAATATCAATCAGGAGCCGGTCCAACAGTGAGACGTACCTTCGCTGCGAGGGGATCTTTAACGAATGTCAATGACGATACCTTCCGTGCAATTCGAGACCGAGAGCCCGTCTTCGCGTTCTCCAAATCCTTCGTCCGTTCTAAATCGACCCCAGTCTCCGAAAGCGTCACCTTCACTATAGCCCTAATTCAAGACCCGGTCGTCCAGTATGCTGCAGCCCGCGGCTTGACCATGATGCGGCCGCTCTGGAGCTCGTGGTTCAGCAGTGTGGAGTCACTGCTCAGCTTCCACTATCGCGACTTCTCAAACGCGACTCTTCTTGCCGCAAATTACTCCCTTCAACTGGCTGATGATGCTTACCAGTCGGGTGCTCAAGATTACGTTGACATTGTGGCTCTTACTGCTCGGCAAGTCATGGGCGCGACAACGTTTTCGGGCACACCGGAGGATCCTATCCTGTTCTTGAAGGAAATTTCCTCCAATGGCAACTTCCAGACCATCGATGTCATTTTCCCGTCGTTCCCCTTCTTCCTATATACCAACCCGCGCTGGCTGGCCTATCTTCTCGAGCCACTGATAGAGCACATGCTCAGCGGACAGTATCCGAACAAGTACGCTATGCACGATCTAGGGACTCATTTCCCCAACGCCACGGGCCATCCAGATGGAAGAGACGAGTATATGCCAGTGGAAGAATGTGGGAACATTCTCATAATGGGGCTGGCGGTCGCTAACTCCATGATCTATGACAAAGACTCGGATGCATCCTCCATCTGGTCAACACAAGGAGAAGCTACCGCTTTGCCGGATGAGAACGCTGGCTATTTTCCTTTGAGCCACCTCCAAAGCCTCTCAGGGATTGACCTGCAGGATGGAAAATGGGGTGGGGCGGCTTCTGGTCGTGACTATGCCCAGCAATGGGTCCAGCGCAGCTACAGACTTTGGACACAGTGGACTAGCTACTTGGTGGAATTCTCGCTGGAACCAGAAAACCAACGTAAGCTTGCCCTTTGATTGCTCGGTTAATCAATAGCTAACTTCGTGCAGTCTCAACAGATGACTTTGCTGGATGGCTAGCGCTCCAGACCAACCTCGCCCTAAAAGGGATTATCGGTATCCACGCCATGAGCAAGCTCGCCGAAATTGCCGGATACAAGGAGGATGTCGCATATTACAAGGTGAATTCCCCGCTCGGACACCTCTCGCATTTCTACTAACTTTAGTATCAGAACATCTCCAACACCTACATCGCCAAATGGGAGGAATTCGCCATGTCGCGCGACAACGCGCGGGCCAAACTTGCTTATAATTGGTATGGTTCATGGACAACAATCTACAATCTCTACGCCGACGCTCAGCTTTGCTTCCACCTGGAAGGTACCCACCTTGACACGTCGCTACCTTCTCTCCTTTCCCACAACGACGAGCACCAGCAGCCCCTCCGCCCCTCCAAGCCAGATTCACACAGAACCGGCTTTGTACCCCACCACATTTACTCCAAACAGTCAGATTGGTACCATATTGCCCGCCAGAAGTATGGGCTACCCCTCGATTCTCGCCATCTATATACCAAGACCGATTGGGAGTTCTTCGCCGTCGCCGTCGCTTCCAAGCCCGTCCGTTCCGAGATTCTCGAGTCTGTCGCCAAGTGGGTGAATGAGACATCGACAAACCTACCATTGACGGATCTCCATAATACGGAGGGTGATGGCGGGTTCCCCGGGCCAAACTTCTACGCCAGACCTGTTATCGGTGGGCATTTTGCTTTCCTGGCGCTACAGAGGGCGTGCAACGGCAATGCGATGGAGGGACTGGCATTTTTGGATGACAGTGCTACAGGTGGTCATGAGGACGAAAGATATGCTGGCCCTGAAACCAATGCTGTGCGAGATGATTTGTAGTCGAATTTGATGGTAATGATCTGACAAGTGCTTCAAAGTACGTCGTGGATCTTGGCTAGGATAACAGATATGTTCAAGTTGGCAAGGGCGATTTATGTCATGCTTTGGAATAGTGTTGTTATCTGTTGTCATCTCTGGATTTAGACTATTGAGGCACCTCAGTGCCACCTACTTACTCGTGCATACTCAGATTTTTGCTCTGAGTAGTCGGCCCACTCGCGCTGCTGTTCACATGGTATATCAGAGACCTTCCGTGCCGTAAAAGATACTGCTTCCCCAACGCAGGGAAACCCGGCCTCGCCCACAAAGCTGGTAAGATTCCCATCTTTGAATTTGAGAGTACCAACATTGGCCCTAGAGTAGATCTGGCCCTCGTTTTCACGGCATCTTAACCTCAGTTGATACGTGTGAGACAGGGGTCTCCCGGCCTTGGCCGTCTTTGGCCCGCGAGCTTGCTGAGCGGTGGCCTTTCTCTTAGACCCTACCACGGGCCGTTTGTCCTCGCCATCCTCCTCTTCGTCATCATCCCATCCATCCTCATCCATATAGTCATAATGGTGCTCGTCCGCCTGAGAACAATACCGTTCCACCATGTTGCTGTCCTTCCCAATGATCATGACGCCCTCCAAAATCCCGAAATCGAAACAGGCCTGGAAGACACCTGGCTCATCTGTGTGGTGAATATCGAGAGACAAGTCGTCCGCCAGATTCGGCCAGTTTCTTTCGATTTCATGACAGTCAACAATGTAGCTTCCTACAGGTGATGATGATGCCTTTGCCTTTCGACCACTCTTCTTTACTGACTCGACATAGCCCTTATGCATCTTCTCGCGCTGCTTCTGTCTCTCCTTCTCCTGCACCCGAAGATTCTTCTCCTCCGCCTCAACCTCCTTCTTCGCAGCAGCATGCCCTTCGGCCGCAGTCTTTACCGCATCGCTGTCCCAGCCCATAAAGATAGTCTGCGTCTTCGGACCCCAACCAGTTTCATGGTGCAAGCCCTCCACTTTAGTAGCCGCCTCTCGCATTGACCCTGCACGATACTCACTCGAACGAGGAAACGACTGCTTAATAACGGCAGTCGTCTTCGTTCGGTCCGGCTGGCGATCTCCTATCCTCACAAAATATGCATCCATCACCCAGTCCGGCTGGGCAGTGATATCTTTAGGCATAGCCGTCTCGAACCACTCGCGGTGCAGCTGATCCTGTAGCGCAAGAATATGTGCAGGGACCGCATCGCATTTCCCGGCCTCGAGGGCCTTCTTTAAGAGTGTAGTTCCGTTCCCAGTGAACTCGCTTTCGTCAAAGGATACCCCGTATTGCTGCAACTGGCCGCGGATAAAGTCACGATGGTCTCTCAGTTGTTTCTGGGCTTCCCGTGTCATTTTGGGTATGAACATGCGTCGTAGAGCGGCGCCGTCCACTCGCTCGATTCGACCCCGGTTGGTGAGGAATCGGCCGAACTCGGATGTGAACCCGTCGCGGGTGATTGGGTCTCGAGACCAGGACATTATGGTGAGTAGGTGGTGCTCTATTTCGTCAGGGATAGTAATAGCTGCGCACGAGTTTGTAGAAGTAGACTCAATGGTTGAGTAGTTCCTGATAGGACTAGTAGTAGGTAGGGTATCGATAACATCATACCTAGCTGGGTAAGTGGGGGCTTAGTCAGTTCCTCCACCAGAGCTTCATCTAAATAATCCTACGTAGTTCCCAGTAGTTTGAATACCAGAGCCATTGGCCCGGGGCGTGCTTGTCGGTTCCATGAGCGATGGGCCCGTGGTCACGTCTGCAGGACGATGTCGAAGCCGCTTACCTGCAGCTCAAACGACCATGCCGGACGAGATTCAAGATGGAAAGCTTCAGACTTTCTATAGTGGGACAGTAAATCTCCGGTGCATCACTCCATTCCCAGATATGCACGGTCCCATCTGAGTGACAGGTGCAAGGTGCAAGGTATTTCGTGTAGGAGTACTTGGAGGGTTTATCTTAATCGGGGGTGTTTTGAATTTCACTTTCCTATTTTTGACATTCAAACAAAGTACATGGGGAGCCGAATTTTTTTAGTTCGAGACAAAAGAGACCTAAACGGATTGAATGACTATATCCTTCCCAGTCTCTACACACACCTCGTTTGCCTGTCGATGATTGCTGACTGGAAAATCTGCCATGCAGCTGCTCTGCTTCATATCCCTAGATCGTAATCCGAGTTTCCCGGGGTTCATGCAAATGTGTCAAAGACAATCGCGGGGAAGAAACGGACGAGTTCATTTATTTGGCGCCAAGGCTGGGGAAGTTCTTCTCGTCAACGGTGACGGGGGCGGGGCGCTCGCTGCGAGGACCGTTACCACGGCCTCCACGGGCGGCAGGACGGTCACCGCGGGGAGCACCACGGTCGCTACGGTCGCCACGGTCGCCACGGCCAGCACCGCCACGGCCACCACGTCCACCACGGCCGCGGGGGGCACCGGAGCCACCACGGGGAGCCTCAACAAAGCGCATGTCGACGTCAAGGAAGTTCTTCTCCTTGCGCTGCTTCTCGCGCTTGCCCTTCTCCTCCTTGCCCTTGATGTAGGCTTCCTCCTCCTCATCACGCTTGAACTCCTTGGCACCAGCCCACTTCTTGTCGGTCTTGGCACCCTCGTTAGCAGAGCGGACGGGCTTCGCGCTCAGGTCTCCACGGGCAGCCTTCTCGGCGAGGTAGTCGTTGTAGGACTTGGACTTGTCAACGGGCTCCTCGGGCTTCTCCTCAGCGGGGGTCTGGGGCTCGTTCTCGTCGGTCTGGGCAATGTTCTCGCCAGCCCTCTCATCATCCCAAGTCTTCTCACCATCCTGGTTACCCCAGCCCTGGTTCACCTGCTTGCGGGTGTCACTAGAGGGGATTAGCTGCATGCACAGACAGTGATTGACCAATAACAGGCGCATGAGAGAGTTAGAGAACGTACGTCTGACCAGTGCGGGACTGGCGGTCACGGCGAGCGGTACGGGGACCACGGTTGCTGGGCTCCTTGCCAGCCTCCTCAACAGGCTTCTCGCGGTTGTTGCGGCTGCCAGCGGTGCGGTCACGGAAAGCTAGAAAGTGCCAAATCGGGATTAGCCGGATGCGACCGGAAACGATGATATCAACAGGCAGGCACATAGTGCGACATACCGGCCTCGTTGCCACTGAACTTTCCAGTACGGCGGGGAGCACCACCCTCGGTGGGGCGGACAGGGGCTTCCTTGGGAGCATCACGCTTGCCATGTCGAGGAGTAGGCTTGTCTAGGGCCCTCGTGGGAGGCTCAGGCTCTCTGTTGGGGTCTAACTCGGGATCATTTCCTGTAATCACGAAACAGATGCCAGGTTAGAATCGGTATCAAAAGAAACAGTGTGAGCAGAGATGATTCGAGATTTGTATCACGCGACGCAAGCCGGGGTAAAATCGGATTCGAGGACGGATGTGGGAAAGGAAAGGTAGATTTACCAAGAAGCTCATAGAGGTTCTATATCAACAAAAACAGTCAGCATTTTTGAACATCTCATTATAATTCATATCTCTCGCCCATGTCACTCAAAAATTCAGGAAATTGAACACCACAGGAACAAGCAGAAGCTCCAAATCCCCACCAATTGAAGCTCCTCAAGCTGAATCGCTCGCCAGGTATCGAAAGATCTGTGTCGTCCCATCGCCACGAATCAAACACTTCAAACTAAACAGCAAAAGTTGGAGCCTTGATGGCTCTGACGTACAGCCTCTCAGCTAGCCACGTACCTTGGACCGGACGTCCGCCATGACGCCTGGGTTTATGAGGGGCCTTCCGGGGGAAGGCTCTCTGTTATCGCAGCAATTCGATCCGGGGACGCGTTGGGCGAGGCGCGAAGACGAGGCAGGCAGAACCTCGACGACGGATAGTCTGTGTCTCACGTCTCCTCTTGGGGATGGGATGCGGATGATTGAGAGAAGGGGCGATGGAGGTTTGGAGGCGACGTTTGTGGTACCGCACGGATTGGGTAAGGCGCAATCTAAGCGAACCAATCACGTGATTATCTATTAGGGTTGGTAACTCGGGTTGACTTCTCTGGCGGTGCAAGAAAACGCGAACAAGCCGGAATCCGAGTATATTCTGAGATAGCACAGGACCGTTAGATTATTAGATGAATCACTAACTATCTATATTTGCTTTGCTTAGATCTGTTAATTGCTTGCTAAGAGCTGTATTCGCGACATATTTTATCATGACTTGGAGAAATTTGCAGGTGGTGACGACATGCTGAAGTCCTCACTTTCTTAACAGCAAGACTTACTAATAGGAAGGATCGAACGACTACTTGAGTAGGTTGCGACAGACCCCATAAAGACCTCTTGATCACTCCAGAACCTCTTTCCAACTTCCAAGTTGTCTTCTGTAGAAACAGTCCATGGGTTCACTAGAAGTGTGTTATCCATCGTTTCTTCAGGTTTTCTTCCACAGTAGGCGTCGTGGTGGAAATGACAGTGATACCATCGTTGTTATCCCCCGCCTACATTGTAAGTACTAGAAGTCTATGATTCGCTGAGAGCTAATTTCTAGGGCTTAGGGTATTAGGTGATAACATCATAGAATCGAGATGCAAGCAGCCGGTCTCGACGTAATGGGCCTGGCTGCCTCTGAAGATGTGGCTTGCTGTCGAAGCGGGGCTATTGTCAGCTTCTGTTTACGTCACCCACAGGAGTTTAGAGTGAAGTTGGCTTCAAGGTTATTTCAAAGTTTATACAACAACTCCTAGATATACATCACAAAGCAATTTGTGACACGTTTCCTATGCCGTTCAGTCGAGTACATATATACATAAGAATTCTTGTTAAATACAAGATAGGAAGAGTCGAGAGTAATGCACCTGATGCTTCAAGTAGCTGCGCGGCAGCCCAGTTCAAAAGAAGACATTTCGTCCAGAAAAGCAAAAAATAAAAGAATAATAATAAAAAATTATTGTGGACAAAGCAAATCCTCTCTCGAGATCACCTTTTGTTCTCCTTAATACCCCAAAATCAGGACAACCTAACCACCCATTTTCCTATTTTCCTTTTGCAAAAATGGTATGCTGAACAGTAAACCACACCCATGCAAACTGAAGCAAATGGTATCGACCACATAACGCCGGCTAATGCTCCAAGATCCAACTTTTGTCTTCTCCCCAGGGATCCATGCCATGGATGAAGAGATAAGAAATGAAAGGCTGCTATGATGAAACCCCCCCGAATGGCGGAGGCAGTAATGAAGAGAAAAATTATATAGTAGAAATGCAAGATTGATAGGGCGCGATTAGCGTCATTGGCGCGTATTGCTTTGCTCGTAGCTGAATGGAGTCTGGAAATGCATGCTGGCACTCAGTCCGAAAGGGTCGGCGTCGAGCATCGGCTCATAGTTCCCTAGCATTGCATTCGTACCGCCATACGCGCCGTTGACTGTTTCTCCGGAAGCGTGGTTATATGGATGAATGCTGTGCGAATTCATCGGATGAGAGGCATTTGGTACCGTGCCCGCAGCATTAAATCCAGGGACAAAAGGCGAGGCTGTTACAGATGATTCGTGTTCGTCATCAATCATGTCTGCTTGTGCATCATATTCCTGCTCTACGTCGTCGTAAGCGATATATTCGCCATAGCCCTCGAGGGACCGAAATCATGATAGAAGGGAACCTAGCCTACCTAATTGATCATAATGTTTCTGAAATGGTGATGGGTAGTATGCCGAGGGAACACGTGGAGCTCGAGAGCCCATCGGGCCTGACTTTGGATCGATGGGTTCCGGTTGACCGATGCTCATGGGCGGAGAGGTCTGGCTGATATTCCTCGAGTGGGAAATCAGGGAACGTGCATGCTGTGCTTGAGGATCAATCCCGGCAGGCGACATTGCTCCTTGAAACCCATAGCCGGGAGACTTGGTGTGTGACGGCGATGAGACGTGTGAGGGAGGCGTGGCTTGAAACTGGGGTGACGGAATGCTAAAACCGCCATCACGAGAAGGAGGTACACTAAAGGGCTCCTTGGGAGCAAGGCCGCTGGGGTGCCTTTGGGCCGAGCTTCGGCTGATTGCAGCCTGTTGCAACGACGGAGCCTTTGCGGTGATGGGGCTAGGCTTTCCCGGTCCGTTCGGGGTTCCCGCCTTGAGACGGAGTTCGGCTTGAACATCGATACCTGTGCAAAGTTAGTCTAGCTGTACGACGTGATGACCTCCTACTACGAGAGAGCAGCCAGTAGGCGAACAGAGCGGCATGGGTTAGCTAACCTTTTTCGAGGAGGATGCGCTCAAGAAGTGAGTTCTTGTAACGCAGCATCAAGCATTCATCCGCCGCAGTGCGATGATTCTGCTGCAGGGTCTGCAGCGATTCTTCATTGCGCTTGATCGTGGACTCGAGCTGGCGAATGTACTCTGTGCGACGCTCCCGAAAGGCGGCCTGGGCCTGTCGGTTGCGCTGCTTACGCTCCTCAGAAGTCGCGTAGATCTAGTTGAGGTTAGTTTAAGCACTGACAGGGTAGTGGGCGATCGGAAAATAAAAAATTGAGGCTCATAATGATAAAGAAAAAGGTGAAGGAGGATGGCAAGATAAGGATGATCAATAGGAATGATAAATTGAAAAAAACGTGATGCGGGGCCCCGGACCGAACAAGGATGCAAGATAAAAAAAAATCATGGTAGATAAGACCACCAACAAATGAGAAGAGGGATAGATTAAAGTGGGAAAATTGTGAGGCTGTTGAAGAGATAAGGTGATAACAAAGAGGGAAAAGGGTATAAAGGGACATAAACCCCCAGATGAAGATTCAAGATGGCTTACAGGTTTGCGACCCCCTTTCCTTTTCTGGATGTTCTGACTCTGGGCCTCTTGGGTCATCAAGATTTCTGCCTCAGGATCTGGAGTTGAGACTGCCGAGCTGATGGATCCTTCAGCCAGAGGTTCAGATTTGGCGACCTGGTCGAGCGCCATATCATTATGGTTTGAGTGAGAGGTCTCGACCATAGAAACCATTTGACGCTGTTAAGACGAGGGGGGATGTTTCTTGATACGCTTGACGTCCCTCCCCCCTTTGCCGACAAAGTAGACGTGGGATCCCCAGATTTTGCTGGAGTTTAAGTTGACCAGGGTCTAACAATATGTGCGAAGAAGACGACAGAGGGGTTGGGCAGGTGGACGGCGGACGCCAACTGGTGGTGAGAGCGAAGCCAGCGACCTGGAAGTGAGGGTGAACTCGACGAGCCTCTGATTCGCCGAAAAAAGGAATTTTTCTCCGGCGGGGTTAAACTGATAATTCAGACGCAAGAAACGCGCGGCTGGGCGGTAGAGAGAGGGACGTGCGAGTGAGAGTCGAGGTGGACGGACGAGATGGCAACATACAACGTAAGGGAAATTGATTGAGATGGATAAGAAAGGTGTCGTGATCGTGGGAGGGAGAGAGAGGGAGAATGAGCGGGAAGTTATGAGGTAAAAAAATCTTCTAAGAACCTGACCGGGCCTGTGGCAGCAGAGTGGGTGAGGTGAAAGGGAAAGGTTTCGTCTCGTGGAGAATCCCAAGCTTGACTATTTCTTCCTTTTTTTCTGCCAGCTTCTCGAGCAAGGACCAAGAGGGGTCATTCGCTGTGCCTCTCACATAGTAATTAAACCAGGTTCCCGCTACCAGGGATCTGCCTCTGCTTGATTTTCTTCTAACCGCTGGTTTGAAAATAAATTCATCAGGGCCTTCTCCGCATGGTTTCTTCTTCTCTTGTCCCCAATAGTATTGGCTCTATATTGACTCTTGGGTCTTGGCCCTCGCTTGTCTATCAAGTCTGATGAACCCAAACCTTTGAATGGGAATTCAAACAGGAGTTGAGATTACTCCTATGTAGTTCCGAAAGTCTCGCAGTTCGCATCAACCAGGTCAATTCCCCTCTTCCCACTCGTCTGGCGAAGAGTCGACCAAGAAGAGGTGTTGCGACAGACGACTCCTCGCCTTCTTTTGCTCTCGGGCACGGCACTAGATCCACTTGGCTACGAGGTCAGTCAGACAAGACCCAGCCGAAGATCCGCCCCAAAGTCCAGGGAGGCGAAGGAGCGTCCCTCGTTCGCTCGTCCGTCATGGTCGTGACCTCTGATGGCCCGTCCGCCACCTGAATCTGATGCAATGTGTTTCCCCATCCAGGCAATGAGTGGAGAGACCGCTGGTGCCTGTGTGTATTTTGAGATGGAACGTGTGAAGAAGAGCTTGGAACTATTTTTTCCAAGCGTGGGAGCATCCGCTTTTCCGGGTCTGTCTGAGACTAAGAGGCGCTCAACATGGCTTGATCCTCAGCAGCGTCAATTCCCGAGGTTGCCTCATAGGAGGACTCTAAGTCCAAGTGACGCATCCAACTGCTAAGAATAAAGGACGGGTCCGCGCTTTTACTTGTCATTGTTGGATCTCAAAAGGGGCGATGACAATCCGCGGAGAAGTGGTCAGCCTTGCAAAATTTTTCTGTAACTGGCGATACCGGGATCGAGCCAACCGTCAGATCAGGGCTGTCGCTCCGAGTTGATGGAGACTCTCCTGCTCTTTCCTCTCCGAGGCCATCCTCCGGCTCATACTTAAAGATGGTCTCGAGCCCTGTCGGCGCTGACTGCCTGTGACACTTTATGAGCTTTCCACACACATTGGATGCCTGACAACTGAACAGTGTACCAGGGCACACCAAGAACTGCTGCCTCCGACAATCGCATCGTCATATTCCAGGGAACAGATCAGAAGAAGCAAACAGGCATCGTGAAAATTAAAAGTAAATTGGTGCAAATCCTGTTGGCTGATCGGCGACGCCCGTCTGGGGGAGGTTCTCCTCATTTTACAAGTGCAGTCGTACGCGTTGCTTAGGAGAGCTCCGACCAGACTATCCTCCTCTCTGACACCGGGGAAAAGTGCGACAAAAAGCAAATTGTGAGGTCACGCGGACAGCCTCAAATTAGCTCCATCATCTCGAGGTCATCAAAGGCGAGTGATGGTCTGACACCCCAATCCAGATCGGTGCAGACCGGGGCCATAAACAACAAAGACTGTGAAGGCCGGAGAGCCAATCCAATGCAAGGAATTGAAGTAATTAGTACATTGCGGTTAATTATGCTTTGCAGCGAGAGTCATGGCACCCAGGGGTCAGCGTCCAGGATGTCTTCTCTTAAAGCAGTTCATATACTGTATGTTCGTAGTCAACAATGGCTTCCTCAGCTTAACTATACTCCGTACTCTTGGAAGACTTGTCTGTGAGTCGTGGCAGAGATGTTGCCCGTTGACACTGACAACAGCCGCGGCTGTCGGTTCCCCGCCAGGTCCACAGCTTATTCATTCGCCTTCACATGAAATACAACCCTCCTGGACAACAACCATCACCTTCAACAAGCCTGAACTTCCTTGTTGTTCTCCTCCCCTCAGAGTCTATTCTTATCGCCAACGACACTTTTTTCTGCAGACTGTGATTCGCTGTCTCCGCGTCTATCCCGCTCTTTCTCGGCCTCGGGGCAATGGCGGCTTCATCACCGAACCCCGCCAACACCGGCGATTCGCAACAGCATGACTCTCAGATTGCCGCTGAGGCGACTGTACAGCAGACATCTACTACACTGCAAGCTGATGACTCTGCGACGGCTTCAGCATCAACCCCTGCCACCACATCGGCAACCGACACCATAAAGCCCGAAGCCACGCAGCCAAAGCTGTCCGTGGACGAAGATGATGAGTCGGACTTTGACGAACTGGACGGTTAGCCACCCAGCAAGCAAATGCATCCACCGCTTCCTTAGCGAGTATGTACTAATGACGCCATAACGATAGAGGTTCTGGATGACTTCAAACCCAAGGCTCAAGCTCCGACGGACGCCACCGCATCAAAACCCTCAGCCGCCGGCGCCGCTGCTGCTACACCCAAAATCCCCGAAGATCTAGACGAACTCGCATTTATGAACCAGCTTGAACAAGACATGGCGAAGATGATGAGCCAGGCGGCGCAGCAGTCCGGCGTCTCAGATTCCGAGGGCTTCGAATCCGCCATCAACCAAGGCGCAGACGCATTCACAAAACAACTAGAAGAAAGCGGTATTCCACCGGGCGATTTCATCAAGCAGCTTCTGGCGGACGTGATGGCCGAGGAAGCAGAGGAGAAGGGACAGGGTTCGTCGTCAGCGCCAGCCTCGGCCACAGCCTCAGCATCTGCATCAACGAGTGCTGCGGCGGAAGCCGGGTCCGAATCATTCAACGACGCAATCCAGCGGACAATTAACCGGATGAAGGAATCTGGCGACAAGGCGACTGCTGCAGCTTCGGAGGATAATACCGATGACCTCGTTGCTCAGCTGCTAAAGGCCATCGAGGCCGGATCTGACGGGGTTGGAGACGATGGCGACCTCACCAAGATCTTCATGGGAATGATGGAGCAACTTTCAAATAAGGATATGCTTTATGAGCCGATGAAAGAGCTCGACACAAAATTTGGCCCCTGGATCAAGGATAACAGGGGCGAAGGCAAGGTGTCGGATGCTGATATGGAGCGGTACGAGAAGCAGGCCGCCCTGGTGTCTCAGATTGTGGCGAAATTCGAGGAGCCCGGATATACCGATGAAGATGCCAAGTGCCGCGAGTATGTGTGGGAGAAGATGCAGGCCGTATGTCCCCTCCCCCTCCCCCCCGTGCTCAGAGATCAATCAGTGGCCACTGACAACTTTCAGATGCAAGCAGCGGGTAATCCTCCGGACGAACTAGTCGCCAACCCTTGGATGGATGACTTTAAAGGTGGCGGCGTCCCTGACTGTCCACAGCAATGATATAGGACGTATGCACGCACGGAAAGAAGCCATAATACCTATCTCAAGAGATCTGATATAATCACTTTATATCGAAGACTGCAATTGGTTTATTCACGTTATTGCGCATCTTATATTCAATTCTTCTCCCTGGCATCTTTGTACATATACTTGCTGATACCCTTTTTCTTCCTAATTCGAAAGAATACTGCCTTTCGGGAAAACGCATCAATAGACCAAGCACTCGGAACAAGAGAAGGTAAAGACAACGCCAGGTATTATTGAGATACGACCGCTAGCGAACCCAGAACGCCATAATGCACGCCGAGCCCATCCTAATTTAACCAGAAAGAATAAAGAGCTCAGCCAGACATATCCATGTCCTGAGGTGGACTGGGGTCGGCAAGATCCATGAAGATATCATCGTACTCATCGTCACTGAACGACGAGGCTGCGATGCCTTGCACGCTATTTTGCGCGGGCTGAATCCGCTCCAGAAAGTCCATCTCTAAAGCGTACTCTTGCTCGAGGTACTCATCTAGAGCTTGACCTTCTGCATCTTCTGTCAAAACCAGCCCAGAATTAGCATACCAAACTTCTTCGCCGACGGCGGGAGAACAGGTAGAACATACCAGTATACACCCCCTGCTCACCCTCAAGACCAGCCTCCCAAGGCAACCCAGCCTCAATCTCCTCCGCTTTCCTCCTCATAGTCTCATTCCACTCCCTCTGCTCCGCGATACTTTCCATAAACGCCAGCTGCTCCACGCGCGACTCGAATTTCCCATTATCCCGCTCCTGTTTGACGCGGTTGAGAAAGGCATTGCGACGAGCTGAGCGCGCGGCAGGCGTATTCGAGGCTGTAAACGTGCGCTTTGCAGAGTGCGAGAGGAGGGGTTTGGAGATTGTTGTTGTGTATCGCGTCGCGTAGTCCGGTGATGATGTGGTGGTTGTGGTTGTGGCTTTGGGGAGGACCGTGATGGGCGTATCGTAAGGGCCGCGCGATGGGGATGATGCAGGGGAGGGATAGAATGTGAATAGGGATGGTGGCGCTTGTGATTGTAGTTGTAGTTGCGTTTGTTGGGTTGGTGACGTTGTAATCATGTTGTTTCGCGAGAGAGAAGATCGCCGCGGGGAGAGCGGGGAGGGACGCGCTGGTGTCCAGGGGTAGTGCGAGGGCTCGGGGTTGGGAGTTTGCTGCATCGGTGCGAGCGTAGCGAGCATATTGGCCGCTGAGAAGAGCGTAATGACCAAATCGCTGTTTGGGGTTTTGATGGTGACTGAAAGCTGGGGCAAGTCCGGAGTGCAGATGATCGGCGATAGAAATCGAGGGCAAGGAGTAAAGGTAGAAACGCGGTTTCCGAGACGAGTGCGGGTTACCAGAAACCAAAAGCAGCTGGTATTCAGGTCCAGGTAATTAAGTGCTGAAATAAGGGCTCTTCTCGCGACTTGGTGGCTGGATCTTATCTAGAATCAGAGTCGCGTCTTGGATTCTCGAGAATTATGCAGGTCCACGCGCTGGCACGTGCGCGCTAGGCCTAATGAGGATATATAGCATTCCTCAGGCAGTGAATAGTACTTCGAATTTTGAACTGTAGTAGCTATGTAAAAAGGTCGATTCCGACGTCAGAGGTCACAGACAAGATCGTAGTCTGAGTCATATGGAATCCTTGTCTGTGCCAGTGGCGCTGGCTCCGACTCCGACTCTGTTCTGTCTGGCTCCGGCCTGTCCGGTTCGGTTGTACCACTCTCTGAACCATCGTCCTCTGCGGCTGTCACCGAGGAGGACCCAGCTTCTGCCGCGGGAGGGTCGGCCAGGCAATCGTCTGTCACTCGGGTCATTATAAATTGAAACAAAATGCGGCTGGAGCGCATGAAGGCCGAAGACTTACTTTGCTGATCCTGGCAGTCGCTCACAGAAAACGACGAGCCCGAGTTTGCAGCCTGATTTGCATTTGATTAGATTGCAATTTGACCATATGACAGTGATTCAGCACTCACTCTTTGGCAATTATCGAATTGGATGTTGCAGCTTGTGGTGCAGAGGAGTCAGTTTCGATCTCGATCATCGAAAAGCGGGGAAATCCAGCTTTAGATGGAGATGTGCTTGTACCTTCTCTGAGCCGCAGAATCATAATCCGCCTGTCCTCACAGGGACACTTAGCATGCTCTCAACTTGGGATAAGAGCCATGAAGAACGTACAAACGTATTCCCAGCTACAGCAAAGGGTCTCTCCGAATCGCCCGTCTTGATAACCTGCGAACCACTGCATGTCAGCCTCAACAACACATATGAACTCAACTCTGGCTAAGTTTAGGTAGACTTACCGACGGTGCAGAACTACCCAAGGTTCCCGCCTAAAGCGACCAGAGGAATCAGAACTCTGTCTATACTCACGACCACGCGAACAAGTAAACAAACAAACTTACGCGCCGATCGAGATGGGCAACCTCATACACAACGCCCATTGGATCGAATGCTAGCGCAAGAAATGCAGATGTTATCCACAGGTGTGTGAGAAGTGTTCGAAACGTCGTCATCATGTTCAGGGCTGAGGTTTCAGGATCTGCCAGCTAGTTTTCTTTCCGGTTGTGGTTGGGGCTGATTCCTTAGGAGGGGCCGTTTGACTGTTTCGTCGCTCAGTTTGAGATGGACCAGATTTCTCGCGAGGATCTGATGCGCAGTCACGATAGGCGTTGGAAACGCGACACGAAATGGGTCGAGCGATTGTCCGATTCCCTGAAGGCCCGTGCTAATAATGCCAGGGCATAAGATGGGTAATGTTGGGGGGAGACCATCCTTTCGTGCCTGAGGGGAAACAGCCACTTCCCGTTTTAGATTCCTACTAGTTACCTAGTAGTGGTAGTCCTGGGCGCTCGAGTGGCTCTATCTAATCGTCCTGTGTTGTTCTCGGGCATCTACCACGAATATAGGACTGGTTTCTGAAGATCTTGGTTGATGCTAATGTATTTCTGTCGAGATTAAATACATACGTACACTCGAATTATATGAAGACGCTTTTCCGCTGGGAAGGCCGTGTAGTGGTCAACCCAGGTTGTGGGAATGGTAATAAAAGATGGGACAGAAGATACAAAGGCTCAAAGTATTTCGGGAAAGCTCAATGCTTCCAGGGGGAATCAAAGATGGCGACCAACCATGAATGCTAAACAAAAGTGCGAGGAAGGAGTGTGGTCTTTAGTAAGGAATGACGGGCGTCTATCAGCGGGAAACGAAATGGAAACAATCTGCTGAAAGGACGTACAAGAAAACGACATGAGAGAAAATAAAGTCATCGACTGAAATAAATCGAGCAACCTCGCCTGAGCGCCAAATTGTTAATTGCGTGATAATCGTACAGACTTTACAAAGTCGAGTGTTTGTGCAAGCACCGAGAGGTCATGTACAGCTTCTCTGCCGTTACGATGCTCTCGCAAGTATAGCAAAGGAAGGTGCAGGACCTGGGGGTCAGCCGACGGCAGTCCGCTATAGTATAAACGTGCGATTCGGCTAGAAGTTGGACGCAGCATTGACGGGACCAGGGTTGTGGTACTGGTCAAGAGTAGACCTGAAGGGAGTGCCTCCAGCAGCTGGACTAGGAGCCTTCTCACGGACGCCGGAGCCAACAGCGGTACCGCTCATAAGATCAGTGACGTCGTCGTCCTGGGCATTTCGTCTTCTGGCGCGGATTCTCCATGCAACAACTCCAATGGCACCGATCAAGATGGCACCACCAACACCAACAACGACACCAATGATAATGTTCTTCTGGTTAGAAGATAGCCCAGAGTCAGAATCATCAGAAGATCCACTTAGTCCAGGAGACTCGGTGGCTTCGCTGGATCCACTGTTGGTGCTGGTGAATGTAGTGGGAACTGGGGTTCCATCGATGGTCTGGGTGGTGGTAATAGTGGTCACGGAAGGGGTAGATGTTGGTTCATCGTTGTCGTCGTTGTTGTCGGAACTGGTGCTGGTGCTGGTGCTTGTTGACTCGGCGGTAGTGGTCGTGGTGGTTGTCGGGTCCGACGTGGTAGTGGTTGACCGTGTAGTGGAAGTCTCCTCATCTGACGTGGTGGTTGATGTCGAGGTTGTTGTTGACTCATTTTCACTAGTTGTCGAGGTTTCTGTAGTCTCGGTAGTGGATGTTTCTGTAGGCTCGGAATCTGTCGTGGAGGAATCGGTTGGCGTAGGGAGGACGTCCGTGATGGTGTCTGTCAGCTGAGTGCTCTGACCGGCGACCACAGCGACGAGGGACAGGGAGTAGAGGAAGAACGAGAGACTGGCGACGCGCATTGTTGGATACTCGGTCGATGCGACGAAGAAGATGGATCAAGGATAGTCGGGGCTTCTAGAGCCAAGTGGTGAAGAGAAATAGCGTGGGATCGAGTCTGTTGCAAGCTGAGGCTGGCGCTGGCGCTGGCAAGATAGGGGAAATACGGGTGGCGAGTATCGGAGAAACGAAAGATGGTGTTATTGCTAATGGACGGAGTTTTAACGAGTGACTACTGCCTTGACGGACAACGTGGAGGCAATAATAACGGGCGAAGAAGGTTTTGAGAGGGGGGGAAGCCAGGGAAGAGGAACAAAATGACCGATGGATGGGTTCAGGTGTCTGGGTGTCAAGAGACTCAAGAGAGCGACAGCCACGGGACGAAGCCCTAGGCACCGTTCCCACTTGGGAAGTCCCTAGTAACGGTCCACGGGTGCACTATGCTCCTTTGGATGGTTTCTTTTTTCCTTTCTTTCATGGTTTTTCTTCGGTGCCTCCTTTCAGGCTTTCAGAGTACCCACAAGTTTCCAACCATTCTGTGCTGGCCTGTCTTCTTTCGAGCCAAATAATTGGTGCTTGACTATTTTGGCTTAGCTTTGGCACACCGAAACAGCATTTGGCCAATCGTGATATTAGGACTAGGTGTGGATCCTCTATAGCGCACTCACTAAGGGGCACGCCGCGTGAGACAATTCTCTCTGACTCTTGAGTCTGAGGCTGTGTCGGAGCGGCCGTCCAACTTCCATCTTGTCAGCTGCCAGAATCTCAGACCACCGCAAAGTATCAACGGCAAAGAGATACTCGTTGACTTCATCCTTAGTATTAGCCTTTTGATGCAGGGCTAGGGTTCCATGTTGTAGATAATAATCCCTTTGCGAGCCTGGCAAAAGGCCTGAGGAAGTTGATTTGTTTTCTGGTCCGATTCCCCACTCAAGGCCGAGCAACCCGGCTATTTTTAAGTATCGACCATGGAACACCCTCCTCCGTCTTTACTCCGAAGATTGCAATGTGCTCTGATTTGCTGTTTAATTTGCGATTTTATAAGTCTTGGATGGGCTCAAGCCACACTCTGCATGTCCAGAATTGAAACAGTACCTGTGTTGCTTTCCAAAAAAAGTGCAGACAGAAACCCAAAGCTAGGTTCTCTGCACAAGGGACGAGAGAGAACGCTGTTTGAAGCGGCGGTAGGGCGCCCAATGTTCCATGATGAGTCTGAATGCAAGACGGCGCATATCCTCCCAGATGGCAATGCGTTACGGAGTACATCGCAAGCCGGCTTAGCCGCCCGACGATTTTCCGGGCATCCGGAGACCTCAGTCAAACCCTCGCAAGAATGTACGTAGTATGGAATATGCCTTCGATTTTCAGGTCAAGACCGCTTTTATTCGTCTTATGAATATGGGTCCGTTTGCAAACACGGACCACTGGTGAGGCGATGATCGACAGCTGGACGCTAATCTTCGCATCCTCCAGTAGATGCCCTAACTTCCGTAATAATAAGTCATGAACGATGGATCGTGGGAGATAGCCCTATTGATCATCGCCATTCAGTGGAGTGCAAAATCTCGGAGGAGTCAGATGACTCGAATGAGACTATCAAGTCTCCTTGTGGACTTGTGAAGTACCGTCCACTCCACCTTTCGAATATGTACGGCTGGCGGATACGGAGTACTGTAGGTACTCCCTCGTGGAAGAATTTGCACATACCCTTCAACAAGGACGGAGATGCCAGACTCACCCCCCATCTCCAACAAATTTTTTGGCTAGGATCTGTCCAGTTGAGAACCCTGCACGAAGAGCAAGTCTCGACATCGTGACTAGCTGCGACCTAGAGTAAAACTTGATCGCATTTCTATCGACCAGCAGATAACCATGTCCTCACATATAATTTATACCGTCAGATCGGCTATGCTGAACGCGGGCGGGAGTTCGGGGGCAATTGGCATGGCGATTTCCGATCTAGGGAATGTATACGGAGCGATGAAGCGTGGATGCGTGGAGGGTGGCTGATTGTAATCGAGTGCGACAACGCCAATGTCAAAACTTGTCTCGTGGTTTTCCCTTTGCCTGATCCTTGAGCTCTTCCTTGAAATACTCCAAGAATTGTTTGAATCCGGGACCTAAAGTTGATTCGTATATTAGTATGATATGACCACCAGTCGCATTACAGAGTATCGAGTGTCGTGAAGAGTAACAGTCGAGCGAACATGTATCCATATTCGACGAGCCAACCTTGTGGATAGAGCAGCCATACCGTTGTTGTCCAGCTTGGTACCTCCCATTTCTTCCGGAGGTGTACCGTGTCTAAAGCGCTGCACACGACCATGGACCCTTCCTACCATGCGATGGAACGTGGGACTAGCCAGCAGCTGGCGAGAAAGTCAAGATCCGGTCCTGCGAAGAGCCGATATAGCTGTTCTTACCCTTGTTGTAAGCCAAACCTAATGTCTGTTAGTTGTGGCGTGTTCAATGACAGTTGTAAGGAAAGGATTTACATACCTCGAAGGTCCGCAACAAAAACCATTTGGGCGTCATTTTGCGGAAAGAATCGGGCACTCCTCACAAGCTTGAGAAGAACAAAGGTTGTAAAGTGGAGGATGCTAGCTACTTATTACCATCTTGCAGCCCTTCTGAGCTCATGGAGAGATGGGAGAAGAAGGGTTTGTCAGCGGGCGGCACTGGCCAATCAGGGACCCCCGCAGCCCACCCCAGCACTCCAACGTACTTCAGGTGCCAGCTAGGGTGCATGGATAGGAACCCTGAGGTAATAGTACTAGTAGACAAGGTTGTGAGTGCTATTTAAGTATCTAGGTATTGATGCAATGACCATAATCAAACATCAATATCTATCTGAAATCATTGCTTGATCACAACTTGGCGGGTATGGCAGAGTCACGGTACTACCTACTCAGCAGTGATATGCGAAACCACCTAGGTACCTACTGGTACTTGCCGTACCTGACTAGAATTGGAAAGAACAAGTGTGTTGATAAATCGAACATTTGATTCCAGAAGCACCTCAACCATCTAACCTCCTGATTAGATATTAAAAAAAAAGGGAATGTAAGAAGAGAAGTTGACCGACACCAATGAGCCGTATCCATCTGTGACGCCTGTGAAATGACCTGATATGTACCGTATGAGGTGGTGAGTGATATATACAAGGTAGGGGGAGAAAGGATCTGTAGAGAATCAAGGGAAGGGATTGAAGAAGGAAACTGAAACCATGATCCACGCATGTAATGCTTTGCCCGGCCCATCCTGAGTTGCAAGTAGAATATGAGGTGAGAAATCCGGTTATTGCCCATAATATGCCAATGATTGAAGAGAGAAATGAGAGAGATAGTTGTATAAGGCGAAATGAGGTTGAGTTAAGGTTTGAGGAGGCGATGGCTGGTGACAGCGATTTGGTGACAAGCGATACTATCAAGCCGGGACTATTTTCGAAACCCATCAACGCCCAGCGTCGGGGTTTCAACCAAGCGATCACAGGGCACACCCTCATCACGCCGCCGGGAGAAGAAGCTGTCGCATTCCGACACAATCTGTGCCCATTCCGCAAGAGCACGACCTGCATACTTGCTAGATGCAAGTTTATCATCAGCTGCAAGAGATGGAGCCTTCTTCGAGAACTCCTTAGTCTCGGCGCTAGCCTTACAAGCACGTATATTTTTATCCGAAACCAGATCCTCCTGCTTCTCGTTCTCTTCATCGGCTTCAGCCTCACTCGATTCGTCCGAGGTTGTATCGCAATCATCTTCTTTGAGCGTTGATCTCCGAAGTTGAAGGTGCAACTGAGAAGCGACAGGAAGGCTGGGACTATAAAGTCGCTTATTCTTACTGGGCCATTGCTGGCGCTCCATCCACTCTAGCGAGAATCTGAAGGTATAGGGCTGATGCGCGGTCTTTGGCCTGCATAATTCGGCAGAACCATTAGAGAGACGCCAGTTGCCATCTGTGGTTTTCTCGTTAGCCACAGGGCCATCCGAAACTGTCGTCTCCGATTCGTCAGAGCTGCTGTTGGGAGATAACTCTTCAGTGGATCTGGATGAACCAAACACAGCCTTCAAAATGTTCCAGCGTTTTTTCTGGGTCGTTGGGGCGTCAAGCAGAGCATTAGTTCTTGCGGAACTACTGTTCGATACCTGACTCGGTGCCCGTGGAGGAACGACGGTGTCAAAGGATATAAAGAGATTCGAGGGAGACATTGGATTGTCGCATCGGATAATGATTATGCGACGCCCTGGCGCCGGAGTACAGGGAGCGGAAGACAATGGCGCAGTGTGACCATTTTCTGCTCTGGTCTGGACAGCTAGATAATATTCCCAAATACGCTGCAACCGGTTGAATAAGGTTTCATATATAATGCTGTTGGGCCTATCGTTAGCACAGTACATTCAGCGATAGGGTTGTCTTCAAACTTACGAGTCAAGCGGCGATGGGTCCTCATTGAACCTACTCAATCTCCAACAAAGCAGGCGATGGAAATATGCACGCACCATGGGGCTCCAATGACTAAAATAATGATAGAACAGTGGCTCTTCAAGCAGAAAGCCAAGGCAGAGGTCAGCCTTTCTCTCTTCTGAGCTTGTCCAAGTACCCCAAACACAGAAAAGAAATGAAAACACCCGGACTTCGGTGAGTGAGTTATGGCTCTGCATCATTTGGCGGCAAGCTTCCAACCAGAACTTCCAGTCGAATAGGTCCATTTCCATGGATCTAGAGTATCGCGCAATGATTGGTATGACCTCTTCAACAAAGTCACACAACAGGAAACAGGCATTGTGATCAAACAAAGACGTTCTCTGTGCGGTTGTCTTCATAATCATGCAAAATGACTCGGCGTAAAATAGCCGCGCATGATCAGGTTCAACCGAGGACTCGGAAAGATAGTCTCGAAGCAATATAATCAAACGATTCTCGGCCATTGAACGATGACTGTTGGCTGTTCCCAGTGGCAGAGCTGATGCAGATCCGTCAGCCCCTTCAATAAAGTCGTCAAAAGTGATAGCCGCTGTGCTGTGCGATGCATCTTGCAATTGAGGCTGCGATTGCTTGTACAGAGTATCTTCCAGAACAACAAGAATCTGGGCATGAATGGGAAGCAGACCTGGGGACAAGATGCGCAAACTCTTCTCAAGATCAGATGGTATGGCGTCGGCGTACAGAAGGTGGATGTACTTGGCAAACACGTAAAAAAGATCAGTGTCTCTGCCGCACCACCGTGACACCCAAGGGCTTTGCCACTGGATTTGAGTGGTGTTCAAAGGAGCATCAGGTTTCTGACGAAGATACCGGGCCAAGGCTGTGTGGGCATGAAACGACAAGGATCGTAGAGCTGGGGGGAAGTTCAGGGCCAGTCCTTGGGTCATTGCACGGAGGCCACTGCTTTTGTCCACATGAGACTCAGTGTACACTCGCCGATAGATATTGGGTGGCACATTCCAGAGCCTGACAAGAATATCCGCAACGCCTGGACAGAAAAAGAACGCGTAGGCGCAAGCTTTACCGCAGAATGCCACCAAACTAGCGGGAGCGTGTCTCATAGACATCCTTTCCACCACAAAGGCCATCTGAGATAGCAAGTTCTGTGTGAAGATGTTCCTTATGTTATGGTGTATAGACTCTACAAGAAAGTCTGAACCAGACGACGCTTCAGAGGCCTCTGAAGTGGAGGTTTCAGAGCGCTTGAGTGGCTTTGGAAGTTGTGTATCGGGCGAGGGTATTGGAAAGGGAACTCTCCATTCGGGTCGAGACATTATGCCAACCACTGCTTCCAAGTACACTGGTCTGTCTGTACCTGAAATGGATTGGTTGTGCTTTCCATTCAGCATGTCCAGCAATCCGATCCACCACTTATTGAGTATGTTTACTCGGCGGTCAAGGTCCTCGGGCCTCAATGCTCTGAGGCTTGTAGGTGGGTGAGGACGGTTGAGAAAGGGCAGAAGTGAGGATCGAATGACATTCGCTTTCAGTGAGCTAGACTTGGTCTGGAATCTGAGAGAAACATCAGCATCACGTAGTACAACACGTATATTGTCTGATCAGCATACTTCTGAAAATCGGCTTCAAGGCCCCTGAAAACGTTCCAGAGTTCATCCTTCTTCCGAGCGGGGTCGGATCCTCCAGAGACATTTGTGGCGCTGGCGGTCGCCTTAGGCACTGGGGGTAGGACTGGCGTGGAGACATTGAATGACGCTGTAAGTCTCTCTAGTGAGCCTTTGGCTAATAGTGACCTTGGAGAAGGGCTACTTTGGGTACTCGGGCTCTCTGCGCGGCTCTGGGTCACAACGGCAACCATTGGGCGTCGAGGTCGCTTGTTCAAAATAGTTCGCTTACGAGACGGGGCGGCAGAGTCGGAACTGGGGGGTAATTCTAAGCTTCCGGAGCTCCTGGATGACGGGGTTTGCGACGACGAATCTTCTCCCTGGAGAGTCCGAAGACGCGGGGTTTTGGAGGAAGGGGAGGTAGATCGGTTTGGAGAGCTCGACATCCAGGGTTTTCGCGCGAAGCTGACGAGCCTCCCAGACATTCCACGAGTCTTGGAAGGACGTGCGACGGGGGATGGAGCCCTAGTCTGCGGGACCTTTGGAGGTTCCGGCGGCTCCGAGGGAGGTACATCGGTCGTCAGGTCCTCGGTAGAGACAGTGAATCGGGAAACAGCAACAGTGGGTTTGTCCTTAGATCGGCGAAGGGAGGTTCGCCTTAAGATATCTTTTCCAGCTGCAACATCTTCTTTTGATGGGGAGCCGGATTGCTTCTGGAATGTCAGATCGGAGAAAGTCCTTCGAAGACCTGGTGAGCCTGGTTCGGAGGTGGGAAGTTCGGTAAGGTTATTGTAGCTCGCAGCGCGGGATAATGCGTCGTTCGGGTCATCCTGATGGGCGTTGTTTGTGATCTGGGGCCCGGGAGAAGACATGGTCAGGGAATCTAAGGCTGAATGCGATGCCAACGAAGAGCGCAGCTGGAGAGGTGTAGCTCACCCCCCCGGCCGGGGGTGGACAGTAAGTGTTGTCGGCGTTTGTAGACCCAGCTCCTCCATGTAATAATGATCGCAGGCCGCTGAGATTATAGCATGTGCAGAAGGGCTCCGTCAAACCTTATCGAAGCGCAGGAAGACGACGGCGGACGGAAGACAGGTCAGGTCTGTAGGGAAAGATGGCAATACTAGAGTAGATGCAGGCGCGGCAAGTTTGCGAAGTGACTCTGTCAAATCAATAGGGTGCGGCGGTCGACAGGAAACAGCGAGGGGCTCAAGTCGAAACCTGGGGAAATGAAACGCCGTGCTGGGATCGCAACTCGTTGCAGGCTAGGGACGGAGAAGGTTAGCTGGATGAAGGTAGGAGGCGCGCGGTTGATCGACGGTGGAGGAGCGATCGATTGATTAAATTGGCAGAGAGGTTGTGAGACTGGATGGAGAACTCTTCTTTATCCCCTCCCCCTTTCCATTGAAGGCCAAAATCAAAGATCAAACGAGTGAAATGAAAGGGAGAGTGAGGATGAGAGTGTTGGAAGGCCACAAACAGCGAAACTTAGGGAGAGACGTGGAGGCTGTAATACCAGTACTTTACTTACCGGACCCCGGGCCGTTCGTTGCAAACACTTCCCCTCAATTGCCAATATGCGAGTATTTCGGAAAAAATGGCAGGGTCTATCTTCGCAGGAGTGTCTGAGATCTGAAAGAATCACCAAGCTGCGGGCGGAGTTGCGGATTATACATGGGTATCTTGTCCTCCTTCAGCTTCGGAGCCTTGTGAGGGCTGTGAAGGACACCGCCACCGGCTCCGACTCAACCCAAACAAACGCCATCAAACTCAACATTTCTACTCCGTATAAAGCATTAATGATCATGTACTTCTCAATCTCATTATTGGGTCTTATCCATTACGGCAACAGCGTCAATTCAATAGTCAGCTGCTATTAGTACTACTAGTTCCATCGCCGTACTGTCCTGTACTAGACAGTAGTACCACCCACGGAGTTGCGAGGTTGAAACTCGACGAGAATAGAGTCAAGTCTCGAGATTCGAGTATGTGAGCGCAAGCTCAGCTGCAAGGGCCATAATAGTAACGGTATTTTCCTTCTCCCGTTGCGAGCGCAACCACTTAGCCTGCAAACTCTACGAGAAGGTTACAGTCGTTCGAGCTGGAATCGTCCTTCTACCTCCACACCGGTATGGACTGTCATCTTGCTGTCAGAACAGAAGCCCAGCTTGCGCCATTTCTGACCCATCACACGTCTTATCGAGAGACTATTCACAAGCCCAGCTCTTCAGCACACTTTACCCCAATGGCAAAGCCCTTTCCGAGAATGTTGCACGGCCTCACGGGTGCATGACCACAACTAGTCTGTTGTGAACCGGGCGACCAGCAACATTCCACCACCTCAATCGTACAAACTTCCAACGCTCTTGATGAATTTGATCAACCTGACCAGCAAGCAGTGCTTGACACTCTGGATTTTGACGGCGCTTGCCTTAAATTTCCTCTTGGCTCGCTTTAATTATCCCTATTCAAATCCTCTTTGGTCAGCCTGCCATGCACCGCATCGGTTGCCGATGGACCCAACATAACCATCGACTAGATATGCATCGTCGTGCAGAGAAGGCGGAGTGAGGATTCCTACGTATCCGAGACACTCGCCTACGAAGCAAAACTAGGGAGTCTAGCGGTCTCGAGATGTCAGGTTTACTTTGGCCATAGCCGCTATCGTTGTAGTAGAGCTCCCTATGTCTGTTCAATGCCGGCGTTTCCTACGGCCGGTGTGACGCTTCGCTTTTCTCCCTTGTTCTTGATTGTCAGCCAAGAATTTGAGGTTACGGATTTTCGCCTTCAGCAGCGCGATGGCTGTTACGGGTTGCACAGCCAAGTTATTACTACTACGCAAGTGGGACCATACACGGACATACAATACTATCAGACTTGTTGGGGTCTCCAAGCAAGCCTATCCTTATGTCAATGGTTGTTTAGAACATCTTCTCATCACAGATGCTATCAATTTTCACCCCAGTCGCTACACCATGTAGCTCCAAGGTATGAGTACGAGCAACGGTTTCTTACTATGCTTTGGAGCGATGTGGATTGACAACACAAGGAAAATTCATATGCCTCAAGTGGGCTTAATTTACAAAGTTTGTTCAGAACTCAACAGAGGGAGATATCGCAGAGTCCCGGCCCATTGTCTATCGGCCCCGTCTTTATGGACCTTGGTTTTCTAATCAATAACCTAGTGAGCAGCGGGAGTCTCTTCCTCTTCCTCCTCAAACCAGCTCTCCTCAACGGGGGCCGCCTCGCCGCTAGCAGCCTGGCCCTCAACCTCAACTTCCTGGGTCTCGTAGGAGCTCAATTCATTGGCAAGGCTCGCCTCTTCGGGGGACTTGGGAGCAGCGGGAGCGCTGAACTTCTGGACGTGGGCCTCAGCATCGCCGGGCTTGACGGGGGTAGGCTTGTAGGCACGGAGTTCACGGAGGTAGAGTTCCTGGACAGGGTCGGCTGTAGAATGTTAGAGTTTGTCGTGTCGTATGAAAGCTCCACGGCGGCAGCGAATAAAATCATTGGAGATAGAAGGGCTTGCTGAGCAGTATAGTAGAAGGCTACGTACCGCGACGGACAGCAGAAGTCAGGAAGGTGCGGCGAGCGACAGAGGGGATCTGTTGCCGAGAGACGCGGGTGAAGAGGGAGCGCTGCGAAAGGGGTTAGGCACGACGACTGGATTGCGAAAGCGGGGCATGTCAATTGACATATACTTACCGAAGCCCTGAGAGACTGAGACATCATCGTGGCGGGATGTGAGATGAGAGGACTCGAGGATAGAATCTGCGAGGCAGGAATGATTTCGTCCGTGAAGCCGAAGGTGGAAGTCAAGGTTGGACGTTTGTTCGGGAGTCTTCGGCTTGGCGCATGACTCAGCGAAGGCGGGCTGCGGCTCTCAAGAGTGACGCTGGAACCTCACCTTCAGCTTTCTTTCTCATTCTCTTCTCCAACCCCTCCTTCGCCGCCAGCCCGCTGCTTCGCACGGCCTATCCTGACTTGAAACTCGACTTCGACACTGCTTCGCTGCTTTCGTCTCTGCACGACCTTGCTCGCAGCGGTTTGTCCCATTCTGTGACCCTTTTCCGTGAGATATCGCTCACGGAGACCTTGACTGGTTTTTCGCGGTCGGGAAAGTCTAGTTTCAGGGCTTCAAAGGTCTTGGGGGTTGACTTTGGAGATTTTCTTTTGTCTTCTCCCCTTGTTAACGTGCTTTTCTCTGGTTCCTGGAATCAGCATCCAATCCAGAAAGGTAAAGCCTCACTTGAAAGAACCTGATACCCTACCCCTTTTCATCCCTTTGAGCCTACAGGGTGAGAAAGATGTTCTTTCAAGTGGCAACATGACTCTAGATAATGGTTTCTAATGGTGTAACCTTTGATCGGGGCGTTGTTTCTCTACTTTCTACCAGATTCATTGTCTTCGTATCGCTTGGGGCTCTGCGCTGACATGACCAATAAAGGCAGTGACGCAGAGACGTGACTTGAGATACAAGTCCTCGATATTTGCGCCGCTGCTACCATCTCGTTCCTTTCTACCGTCAAGCAACGAGGTTTTATCCCGACCTCTTATTGGCGCAATACAACCGGCAATCTGTATTCGCCACTGTTCATTCGTTTCTGTGTTCGAAAACATAAGCTCTTGGTTCGAAACTCAAATACCGGAAAACAACCCCGCAAAGACACGAAGGCGACAGGATCGTTCAAGAAAATGGCCGCCATCTCCCCTTCGGCCCGGCAAGATAATGCACCATGGAGGAAAAACCTCTCAGCACATGTCATTTGTCCTGAGTGTAAAGAGGTCCCGCCAAATCTGGAATTTCCAGGCTCCCACGAGACAGTCTGCGGCTCCTGCGGTCTAGTTCTTGCAGATCGCGAAATCGATATGCACTCAGAGTGGCGAACTTTCTCCAACGATGATCAGAACAACGATGATCCTTCCCGTGTCGGAGACGCCATGAACCCGTTGTTGAATGGCGATCAACTTGAGACCCAAATCGCCAGTGGCGGTTCTGGCCGAGCCCGTGATCTTTACCGTGCGCAAAACAAACAATCCAGCGAGAAGGCAAACAAGTCTCTTCTTGCTGCTTATAAGGAGATTGGTGCCCTTTGTGATGGATTCGGAATTCAGAAGAATGTGGCCGACACTGCAAAATATCTTTTCAAGATAGTCGACGACGCAAAGGCTTTCAAGGGCAAGTCTCAGGATGTAATTATTGCCGGGTGTATTTTCATCGCTTGCCGCCAATGCAAAGTTCCACGTACTTTCACCGAGATCTTTGCTGTCACCAAAGTCACAAGAAAGGAAATTGGGCGCATTTACAAGGCTCTAGAGAAGTTTTTCACCGCTCAGAACCTGGAACGTGTCAATGCAGTCGTCTCAAGCGGCGGTGTTCCAGATCCCAATGACACGTACACGGCAACAACTTCAACCAAGCCCAGCGACCTGTGCAATCGTTTCTGCAATCTGCTCGACCTACCGTATCAAGTTACAAGCGTCTCAGTGGCACTATCGGACCGTGTCACCACAGAGGGCAATCTTGCTGGACGCTCTCCTCTTTCGATCGTTGCTGCATGCATCTATATGGCATCGTATCTGATGGGTCATCCCAAGTCGGCAAAGGAAATCTCCCAAGTCGCCCATGTGAGTGACGGTACCATTCGAGGCGCCTACAAGCAACTTTATGGTGACAGGGAGCGCTTGGTTGATCAAGAGTGGATTAAAGATGGGAAGGGCGACCTGAAAAACTTGCCCCCCAGTTAGATCTCTCCGTCTTGATCATTTCGATAATCAATCAGTCCTCTTACAATTTCAGAATCACCAGCCTTTATTCGTTTAGTTAGACTATGATCTGCGGGGCAATCCTCATTATATACCCAAACACCCAAACACAAGAATACATAAACTCAGGGCTGCCGTCCTACCTGTAGCCGGCGTTATGCACTTTTCAACATGAAATCACGCTTGTTACCCCCTTTTCTTGACTGGCTTCTTAGGAAACAAATTGCCGAGATCATTTGCAAGATGCACAAGTTACTTTCCTAATCATTCCGAGTTGACTAAATGAGTGTCATAATCTAAAAAGGCCTTTCATAAATGCCTGAGTCTTGCACGACCCTGCCCGGCTTATATCGACCGTATATCTAGTGCTCGAACCTTGCATCACTCATAGGTGGGGTGAAGAATTCCTTCAGTTCGATGCCAAGCGTTGTTGATGACCAATATATATACTTTCAGAAATGGAGAAACAGATTTTGCTTTTGTGATTAAAGAGGTACAGCTGAAATAAAATGACAGTCATATACCATGTGTATTTGTGGCTCTAATCTGTTAACAAGGCCAGCTCTCGGTAAGGAGGGCCCAGGCAGATAGCATCATAATTCAGATCAAAGAAAGTCATAACAAGCAAAGCTAGTTGGTAAGGTTACTTTGCGGTGGTAGTGCTTCGGCTGAGAAACGCTGAAGCATTATGGCCCAAGTATAGGCATAATGTGGCGAACAAGAGAAACAGGTACAACAGACAATAAAATCCGTATGCAGAGAATGTGACAGATGCAAAACGGCCAAACTGATATGAGCTAAATCAGTCACCGTCCGACGCTCTCTTGCCGTCCGCGGAGGCTGACAACGCTTCGGCGACATTATCGACCTTATCTGATACAGCAGACGGCAGGTCAACAGGCTCTTCGGCTGGTTTGGCCTGAAGCGCAGTGGGTGGTTCATCTATGGCAGGCTCCATCTTTTCAGTTTCTGGTTCAGGTTCAGGGGTTTTGGATTCAAGGACTTCCTCCTTTTGTGGCTGTCTCTGCGGATCGACAGAATCCCCCGTCATGTTCCGAGCCAGGGGAGGTGCCATTGAATTGTTCCACGCTGAGGGCTCTGGCGCGGTTGTGCTGACCTGATCACCTTTGTTCCCGTCACCCACTACTAGGTTGCCGTCCTCACGGACCTGCCAGACGTTCCAAGTCTCCGTAATCTTGATCTCTGGAATCGTCGGCAATCGGCTGCTGGAGTTGTCGACAGCAGGCTTTCTCCGTGCGGGTCCACGAGCGCGTCCCTTGCGAGCATCACTTAACGGTCCCTTCTCCGCTGGCTCTTCTTTCTTCTCTTGCGGCTTGGGGGGCACTTGTGGGCCAAGCTGCAGGCGCGAGTTCAAGTCGGAGAGGAAGCCTGCTTTCAAAGATGCGATTTTACCTCCACCTGGGCGAGCTGGAACGGCAGGCTTGGGCTTGCTTGATACGTCGTGGGCTTCCTCACCACGGGAGATGCGGTTGGCCGGCCGCGAGGGAATTTGAGGTTTGGGTCTATCGGGAATGACGGGAGGCTGTCGCTTCTCGATAGGCGAAGTTGGTTTCGTTGACGCATCCACCTGAGGAGGCTGTCGCTTCTCAGGCCGGCGAGGAAGGGTAGGTTTTGATGGTACATCCGGACTTGTGGCTTGCTTCTCATCCGACGGCTCTATCGTTGTTACTAAAGTCTGACTTTCCGGTGCGTCCTCCCAGATATCCCGACTAGGAAACCTCTGTTTTGCGACACCTGGGCGTGAAACTTTCTCATCTGCCTCTTCTGTATTCAAAATCCGTTGGGCAACTTGATGGCTGTCGATACTCGCTGATTGGTTCTTGCGGGCCGCCTCTTGTTCCGGGGTCTCAAAGCGGTCTTCCTTGGGAATGTCGGGCGTGGAAACAGTGGCATGAAGCTGGAGGCTGTTGGGTGAATCTTCCCAGATATCCTCACTGGGGAAACGGTGCTTGAGCGCGTCAGGGCGCGTTTTGAAGCGTTCTGCTGTAGTCATGGGCTTGTTCTCTTTCGAGTCATCTTCCGGGAACAACGGCTCGTACTCTTCGACATCTTCCAGAGGCGCGTGAATATCTTCACGTTCCTCTCTCGAATTATACCTAGCAAGCGCAGAGGTACTGCCACGACGGCTAGCTCTACTATTCGAACGGCTCTCGTTGACACTTGGAGTCCGACTTCGGCCTTCATAGTCCATACTTTCTCTTCGGCTGAAGGTTGGAGAAACCGCGGCATGCTGAAAGGCGGATTCGGGACGGACCTCATCAGCAGCCAGAATTGGCTCATCTTCGTCTTCTTCTCCGTTGGCCCTGTTGGCAAATTCTTCGGGGTCTGGTGTCTGAGCAAATCCGTCGGGGTGGTGGAGATGGTGATAAGGTTCATCGATGTGGATCACCGAGGGCTTTTCGCTTGTTTTACCTTGCTCTCGTGCTTCGGTAGCAGCTATACTTGCGTTACGCAGCGGCGACTCAACAATTGGGCGTGTATCATTCTTCGAGTCTGGTGGCGGGGAAGCAAGGCGATGGCTGTATTCGTCAGAAGCGAGGTAACCGACCTCCTCTTCTGGTGTCCCTGTTACAGCAGGGGATGTTCCTTGGATTATATTAGAAGAGGTTTCCCTCTACAAGAAGCAGTTTTCACGCGTTGGCAGACTCACCTAGTCCTGAGCCAGTGACAGCGGAACCGCGAACAATCTTGTTCAAATCATCGCTACTCAACGCCCAATCCGGGCGGGGTGTGCCAACGCCGGAGCCGTAATGACCTTGCTCCTCCTTGACGTATTCATCTGGGTGTTTTTCATACCAAGCTTTCTCGAACTTGTCATTGGCAGGCACTCCATGCCCGTGAAGGCCGTAGCTACCGGGTGGCAGCGAATTCTCGCGGCCACTACGGCTGCGGTTATGGCCACGACCAGGGCGCTGACTGGGTTGCTCCAGATAAGGGCTCGGAGAGGGAGCTTGTACATCGCCTGCATTAGCCAGCATTGGAACCCTCTGGCCAATCTCAGGAATACCATGTTCCTCATCATGTATGGAGCGAGGGCGGTCAAAAGACGTGGTTGATGATGCTGCGCGGGATCCCTGGGCAGAGTAGATGGAGCGGGTAGGTCTTTCGAGTACTTCATCTTGCTCAGGTGAGCCTATCGTGCCAAAGCCTGCAGCTGCAGCCTGATTAGAATCTGTGCGAGTGACTGCCTGCACTTTGGCCTTAGCGCTGGATGTAGGAAGCGAGGGACGCGGCGCATGAAGTTTGAGATCGCTGGCCACGTTGCGGGTCTCCGTAGGAGCTGGCTGATGGCTGTCGGGGCCATTGCCCACGTGCAGATCCTGGTATTCGATCCCTTCTTCACCAAGCGATGGAATTGTCACGCTGGGGGGTCGGGGAGGCAAATCGTTCGAGACAGTACGAGAGAGGTTCGAGCCGTTCGGGGGCTCGTTCAGCGGGGAGGGCGTATAGTTGGGGCTGAAGGGAGACACGGAGCGCTCAAAGCGACGTGTAGGGCGAGGAGGGACTTTTGGCATGTCTGTCGTAGCACCTTTCTCGAGGGGTGACCTTGACGGTCGAGGTGGGATAGCGGGCCCCGTTTGTGTTGTCATGATGAGTATATGTATCTTTTGAAGCAGTCAATCGGAGCTCTAGAGGCCAAGTTGATTGACGGTTAGCACTCGGTCTCAGCACTCTCCAGGGAAACGCATAGGCAAATTTGCACAGCAGTTTCAGCGTCGCAGCAACAATTACGAGCGCAGGCTTTCAGATTGTGCATCCCATCGATCTTCCAGCAGATGTTCACTGCAAGGTGGTTTCAGGGGAGGGCGCCCCGAATGCAGACAGGCAGGCCAGGATCAGCTCCTGATAAGATAAAAGGAAGCCAATAGCATTCTCGATCTTACAGATCAATCGCTGAAGACGGCCACAGCATTCCTCCAAGGTCTGAAAATGCTCAAGAAGGGATATGAAGCGGGCATGAAAGGGACAGTTAGGTTGGCGCTCACCAGTGAAGTAAAAATAACAGACTGGAGAAGGTTCAAGTTGTGACGATAGCTATGCCAGTGTCAGGCAAGGAAATAGACAGCTCTTCTGGCCTGGTAAAGCGTCAACGTGGAATGGGCGAATTGAACGTAGGGGAAAGTGTATAATTGACAGCTGGAATAAAATGAAGAAGCAGAAGCAGACAGCACGGGGAGGAGCAGCAGCAGATGATGTATGACTTTGAATGACTGTTCTCCAGAAAGAATAATACCGCGCGAAAGAACTACTGGTGGCCATAAACCCCGCCTAACCGCTTTCTTCCTGCCACAGCCCACTGCCCCATCGCGTGACGTGCTCTGACGCCATTCCAGGGCATTCTCCATGGTCTGGAAACCGTATGGTGACTGTAATCTGGCTGTGAGCCAACAAGAGGCGCTCGTTGCAATTACAGAGTTTTTCAAGTTTTCCGTTCTTATACTGAGCTGAAGGACTGCAATTATACGCCTTGGACTTCAAGACGAACATGATATGCTGTACTCCTGGATCTCGAAGATATCTTAAACAGCTGGGATGTATTGTGACAAGGGTCTGACTACTAAAGCAGTATACAGTATAGTCACCAATGGTTTGATAAGCCTGGTTACCCCAGACGGATGAGAGCTTGCTCCGAATTTGCGGTTGCCAATTTTTTTGTTTTTTTCCTTATTTCTTCCAGCTTTTCGAGCTGAGGCATTTTCAAGACCCGCGTGCATTAGCCTGTACGCGCTCCATCCAAGTTCCCCAGGTACCTCAAGGCTCAAAGTTTATGTGAGATATGGCCATTGTTATTAGTTTCCCAGTCACAACCTCAGGGGTCCGATTGTCGAGAAGATCAAGGCTCGGATCAGAGATAAGTATACAATTACTTATAACGATACTTGGTCTGCTTGATACCAAAAGCCTATCAAGTTATCAAAGTCTTTGGTTATAGGACTTCCCTTTGTCCTCGGCCCCATCATTGATATGCCCAGGCTAGACCCGGCCCGGCTGTAAGCATTTTCCTCACTCGCCCAACAACAGGTCAGAGAATGAAAATCAAAAGTCTCTCATGCTTCTTCAGGCTCTCAATCTACCATCTTGTCAAGTGAAAATTCTGCTGCTCATGCGCACATGGTTCAGATCACAGGCCTAGATCAAATTCAGGAGCCCGGTGAGTGGGGTAATGCCAGCACCCCGATTGCACTTTTATTGGCAGCCTTATCAGAGGTATTCATCATTGGCTATCTATAGCCCATAGTAACTGGAGTAGCCGGATACTGTTGAACCTGCGGTCAAATTCGCTCACTAGATGAACCAATAATGGCTCGTACCACTGGTGGAGTGTGGATTGTATCAACCTACTGTGGTTGACCACGGTGGTTTTGTTAGTACAGTGGGTCCGAATCCTTCGAAGCGGTCAAGCTCTTGAAGCACCGCCTTCCTATTTCGCTCTGAATGAAGCTCATGGAAGTCTCTAGATAGGCTGAATTCAAAGACCTCTGGTGTTGAGCCTACTACCTACCTATCTCTACAATGCCTACTACACCTGATCCTCCATCAAACCCCGTACGCCCTACCACGCCTGATCCTCCAGAATCTATATCGAAGTCGAATTCCGCACGCCTTACTCGCGATGATCGAATCCGTGTTCTAGCCCTCCGGGATGCTAGGCTTATCTACTAACAGATTGCCTCACAACTTCAAATAACATATCGACAAGTCTAATATACATGCCAGTCTGAGCAAGCTACTCCTAAAAAGGCACGCGGCCAAGCTCCTAAGCTTTCTGAGGAGGATATTAATAAGATTATTGAGTTTATCTCTTCTTCAAAGCGGGCCAGGCGCTTACCTTATTATAAGGTTATTCAAGAGCTAGACCTTCCAGTTTCAGCAACAGCTTTAGCTCGAGCTCTGAAAAAACGAGGCTACGCACGATATAAAGCTCTTCGAAAGCCACCTCTATCTAATTATAATAAGCGTGTACGTCTTGCTTGGGCCCTTGAGCATGTGAACTAGACAATTAAGCAATGGAATCGAATCCTCTGGTCTGATGAAACATGGGTTACCTCAGGCTATCATAAACGAGTCTATGTGACTAGAAAGGCAGGTGAAGAACTTTAAGAGACTTGCCTACGGACTGAACCTCCTAAGAAGCGTGGCTAGATGTTTTGGGGATCATTTCATAGCTCTTCTAAAGGGCCATGTCTTTTTTGGGAGAAAGAATAGGGCTATATTGATACTAGAAAGTACTGTGATCGAATAGTACCTATTATTGATGGCTATATCCGCCTAGTACGACGGCAAGATATCTATCTTCAACTCATGCATGATAATGCACCTGGTCACACAGGTCAAGCTACTCTACATGAGCTGAATGAGCGTGGAATCTATCCTATCTCATAGCCTGCTTTCTCACCAGATCTTAATCTAATTGAGACTATCTGGAACTGGATGAAGGACTGGATTTAAGAACGATACCCAGAGGATGAGCAGCTATCTTATAATGCCTTGCGAGAGGTTGTACGGGCTGCATGGGATGCAGTTCCAGAGAGTTTCTTACAGGGCTTAGTAGAATCTATGCAGGCAAGGTGCCAGGCAGTTATTGAGGCAGAGGGTGGTCATACTAAATACTAGCTTAGGAATAGCTTTAATATTAGAACTGGCAGAATTCGAATTTCCGAAATAGGATAGACCCACCGTACTAACAAAATCACCGGGGTCAACCACAGTATATCTGACTGGCTGCAACCCCCTCTTTCAAAGTTATAGCGAGGCGGTGTGCTGCTTGAAGGTTGAGATAGCCTGAGCCACATTTTAAGGCCGCGGATCAATCACTACTACCTACATCAACATTTGCCGGATGCGAGTCAGAAAGGGGAATGGCCAGCTTTGAGATATTTAATTTGGCTGCCCTCACCGCATGCGACTCGGTGTGATCATCCGAGCAACTTCTTGAACACCCCTCGCCT
Source organism: Aspergillus pseudodeflectus (assembly GCF_044049435.1). Lineage (NCBI taxonomy): Eukaryota > Fungi > Ascomycota > Eurotiomycetes > Eurotiales > Aspergillaceae > Aspergillus > Aspergillus pseudodeflectus. The sequence continues at coordinate 1,016,743 of NW_027263778.1, read as the reverse complement.
ACTGGTCAAAAGACTGCTCAAGGCATCAATGCTAAGAGTTTCTCAGCCCCGCACGGAGAGCACATTGTGTCGGGCTGCTGCTATCTATCTACCCCAGAGTACATCAGTGATGCGCAGGCACAGACTCGTTGGATACATCCCAGCACGCCATCAACGAATCCATCGGCTGAATGGTCATTTTGATATCCTGGTAGACTACTATGGTAGTAGTCCCATACAGTTCACTGCAGTGTGTGTACATGTCAGGCGATCCAGGAGTGCTCAGGAAGACACAGCATCTAAGTACCCTGTTGAAACTTACACGTACACTCTAGTAGTGGTTCTCATTTGTTACAGCATAAAAGTAATCATGTTGAGCTTGAATACTGCCAAAACAGACAGTATCAACCGGAAAGCCTGGCACGGACCGGCAACTACTAGTAGGTGCGAGACCGAGACCCATCAAGCTTGAAACCTGCAGGGCGGGTTTCACGATTGTCCCTGTATAGTCATGAGTATAGTGGCGTTGTTCAAGGCTCCAGCATGTTCAAGAATATACCTCTTATCCAATTTCAGGTAAGCACTCCATAGCTTACAGATTACGAGAAGATACTACAAGGAGACCTGCAGAGTAGTGTGGTAAATTTCAGTTATAATTAGAGCAAGAAAACTGCTCATGTGGGCTGTCCTGGTGATGATCCCCGTTCTCTACCGCCACGCTGTGGATCCATTTATTTCAGTAACGGAGATACACAGGGCTGGGTCTGTGGCTCAGCTGCAACCAGTGGCCCTGGTGGTCCAAATTCCACAGTGTGATTTCAAGCTAAGGCCTTGTGATTGGCTATTTTGTTCTCTTGAAACCAGAAGACAAGTTGAGACAGGGATACTGCAGATAAGATGTCTCCAAATAATGAACCCCAGATAGCATACTACTACCTACTAGGTACGTTGTACTCCTACTAGTATGACTGACATTAGTATCTACTCACATCAACTGCCCCTGGGCACTGGAGGACCAAGCTTACCACCACAAAGTCTAGTTAGCTCAGGGCTATGCTCACAAAGAACCCATGCCGCCACAGTTGAGCGCGGACTCGCTCAAGGGCAGTCATGAAGAACACACATCAACCATTTTGGTATACTTCCTTGGTTCGAGCATCGCGAACTCTTACCCGGAAAAACTCGCTGCTTCCTCGCGCCAACCCGTTTTTAACCTCCCCATTCTCTGTACCGGTGTCCAAATTGATATACTGAGAAAACAAAGTACTAGTTCAGCAGCAGTAGTGCTGTTCAAATAATGCGGGGTAACTCTTGAGGGACGTCTCGGGTAATGACGTAGGATTCTTCCAGGCATACCCGCATTACCCTCGGTAGAGTCGCTTCTCAATGTATATAGAGGCAGTCGAACCCTGCAAGTAGACTGTTGTATTCGAGCATTCATCTTATGTTCGCAGCGCTACCTAGCCTTTGTGGTTGGATATATTCTAACGCGAGGACCTCTCTCCAATCGTGGAAGGTACTATTGGCGTCGTCAGGTATAAGAGAGGGAATTGAAAGTCGCTTGTCATTAAGAAAGAATAGGATATCGGCTATATACAAGATATTTAAGCCCATCAATTCACTGCCACTTAGTAAATTTAACTATTTGTCAAATATTCAGGCTATTGACCTTACCCCGCGGTATGGCCCCCGTTCAAACAGGATGCTCAGCTACCTCCAGATCCTTACAGAAGGCCGACAGGTACAACGTGCCAGTAGTATAGGGAAGACTGCACTAGTAGGCTCTGTGTATGGCTTGTATTGCAGGTGGCTGACCAGTGTGCAAATACGTTTTACTGGTATGTATTGAGAAAAGGCCACTCGTACTTTGGCAACCACCACATACGGCCTTTGACAGACAGGCCCTCGTCCATGACGTCAATATGTAAATGTTGAGGGCTATACTACTACTAGTGAACTACAACGTAAGCTGGAGAACCATGGAAAGTTATGCCCTTGACTTAAGACAGTGAGAATCAGTAATTCTGTTCGTGAAGCAGACGCGAGTAGCGACTACCTAGGTAGGCATTAAGGTTTGACTATAGTTTGGAGCTTTAAATTTGTAAGAGCCTATAGTTTGGGCAAGGCAGCGGCTGTTATCACATAGAACCATTCCCTACATACTAAGCCAGCAATAAATAGCCCTTCCCAAAGGGTTTGAAGTGCACTTTCTCGATTGGGAAGAAGTTGTATGCGGTTAAATGCGTCCACCCCCTCTTTAGGTATGTGATTTACAGCTTTCCATCACCAGGATGATTGTATTAGGGTATATGCTATAACAGACATTGACACTGAGCCACGATGAGGTTCAGCAAGGACATGAGAAACCATCACCAACAGAGCCTTGTATAAACAAAAACAGGCGAATAACGATGCAGATATGGTCCATAAAGCAAGCGAGCATCAGGAATGCTTGCTCCAAAGAGCCAACTCGTGTCTCAGACAAGATCTGGCTTTCAACCAACATGAAATACTTGTACAAAAGCCGTAGCAACGGCATCAAGGATAGCAGCGTCAATCGTAATCATAGTGCATAAGACGCAGGTATAATTCTTCGTCAGCGCACCTTCTTCTCATCCCCTCATTCAACCTCTTGACTTTTTTTTATCTCCAGCCCAGAAACGACAAATAGCATCAGTGCTACCTGCATCTACTTCAATGAGACTAGCCGTCAAAGAAGTCATGGTTGTGGTCCGATGGTGTTGTATTAGACGATCATTTGCGCGATGCCTTGTCCGCCCAGGGTCTTGCTGCCAACAAAATCCTGGTTCTTCAGACCTGCCAGCGCATAGAATAGACCGGCGATGAGGAGGAGGACAGCGGCGGCGAGTAGACTGGAGGGATCTTTGAGCAAGCTGAGCCATTGGACAATACTCATAACGGTATATACCGCAGCTCGCATATAGTTGGTTGTGAACCGTCGGATGAAGGTATCGAATTTCTCGGAGGTAGGACAGATTCTCAAGAGGAATGGCACTTCAATGAAGACAAGAATGCAGCCCGAAATGCTGTAGATATTAGTCGCCATACATACTAACCAAGTAACCCATCAACTCACATGCACAAGATGCTGAAAATGATGAGAACCGCGTTAAAGGAGAAAATATTGGCAATACCGACGGCAAGACACAGGATGATGCACAGCACCCCCGTCCTAATCGCGTGATCAGCAAATCGTCCAGGGAAAAAGTGGCCCCTTGATTTTGAGGTTCCAGATAGATATTGTGAGCTCGAGCGAGCGGTTCAACAGCTGTCGATCATCTGAGCGACAATCAGGACCTCCAACATTGAAAGCAAGCAATGCCAAGCATCTCCGTTGAAAGCGTCCAGGCAGCCATTATTCGTTGATGGAGGCCTTTGATTATGCGCAACAGTGTGATAAAAAGAGAAATAACAGATCATAATTTGGGGCACAAACCATTGTCCGTAGATACCTAGGAGAAAAGCTGTTAGCTGCTTGTCGCCGACAGTCAACAAAGGTAAGACGGAAGCTCGTACTAAAGTTTCTCGAACGGAACTCTTCTGCAAGAGACATGTTGGAGAGCTTTGAGATAGCAAAACAATCGCAGGCTATAAGGATTATGCGATCAGGTAGTGTGAAGAGCTTTTGGGAGTCTGGAGGGATAAATCAGAAGGAAGTCCGGTTGAGTCAAGAGCACCCTGCAGATGTTCCAAAGGCAAGACAAGGCGCGACAAACAAAAACGGGGCCAAGTTGCCATTTCTCGGCGGCGATCCCTTCACCGCCTGCAGGCAGAACTGCGGATCCGCGGTGTCACTTTGTTGGGGCAACAGCTGGTATGATCCAACTTGGGTAACCTCACTTCTCCGCATTGGCCAACCGTCTTGTCTGTATCTAGACAAAATCTCAACCCCTACACCTCCTGACAGACATTTAGCATGGATGCAGGGACTAAGCACGGCCGTAATGTCTCCAGATGTAAGCATTTCTTTCTGCTGCCCAATCGTGACACTGATTGTTTTACTAGCTTCAAGACCGCGTAGTTCAACTAAAGGCCCTCTTGATCAACCAGACGAGTAAGGCTTGGATCTTCAGCCTAGCCGAGCGGATGCTGATAAAACTATAGCCCTCTCAATGTTGAGAGCTTGAGCAAGATCTCGACACCATTGATCTCAAAACCAGCTGATTATGGAATGTATACCGGCGCTTCTTTCAGCACTTTGGATCCGTTGGCTCCAGAAGAACTGTCAACGAATCTGGAAAAAGACCTTTCCTTTCTTCTTCGGTACGACAACTACCATTCTCTCTCACAAGTCGATATTCCACATGCTTTGCGATCCGAGTTCATATCGCTCAAGCCTGATGAGTCCCTGACTTCATCACTTGGTACTCTTGAGGCGTTGCTAGTCAAAGGCCATTTCCTTTCAGCGGCCTACCTCTGCGGTACTATCTTGACGTCGTCACTTGTTTCTCCTACCGACATCAAGCATGTTTTTGCACTGTTTTACACACGGTTGGCATGCCTGGAGCTTTCAGGCAACACTGTCATTGCAGCTCAAGAATCCAAGGCTCTGGAAGATTTAAGCTCGACATTCTACTATGTGGATCCTCCAACAAAGGCCGTTGACGGGCATCATGACCACCCAAACAACCCTCGTCATATCGCGCCGTGGCCGCTACGTATTCTGGCTATCAGGTTGCAGAGTATTGGATTTGGAGACTCACGTCGGGGGATTGGCGGGTTGTATGAGCTCGGATTGGAAGCGCGAAGGGAGATAGTGCGTCCGGATCTGAACCCTACCGAACGGGAAATATGGAGAAGTAGACTATCCGATCTTGGAATACGGACGGTGAATGCATTGATCGAGATGGGAGATCTCAGTGCAGCCAAGAGGTCGCTAGAGAGCCTGAGGGAAACGAAACCAGACCATGTAATCACCGATGTAAGAGCGGTGCTTTTACTCCTTTCAATTGGCGATGTTGACGCGGCAAGACAACTGTGTTTGGAAATTGGCGACCCACGGGGGGCAATATTAAAACCTCTCCTCTGCATGGCAGAAGGCAGTTATGATGACGCAGCCCTTGAATGGCGGTCTCTCCTAGGCAGCAACGACAGAGCGATGGACGACGCCGCAATCTCTCAAAATTTGGCTGTGTGTTTGCTATACACTGGCCAGCTCAATGAGGTATGTCTCCTGTCGCGATCTGTTGAATTGGGGCACGATTAACGAGCCTCGTCTTAGGCACGCAAAGTCTTGGAATCGCTGGTCCAGAAACAGCACTCTTTCTCCAGCCTTGTCTTCAACTTAGCGACAGTGTACGAGCTTTGCTCTGACAAGTCTGTGCAGCTGAAGACTGGGCTTGTTGGAGCTATTGCTGAACAGCCAGTTACTGGCGATACCAACCGTGAGAAGCTAAATGCAGATTTCAAGTTGTAAGCAATATCATGGGAGTGACATTCTACAGGAGATTGTGCAGTAAGTCTGTCATGAAAGAGCACGAAGTAATGACATGTGCTCTATGAATATGCATATGGTCTGCCCTTCTATACACCAAGAACGCCCACACTTATCACACGCCATACACCCGATGCTCCGAAACGCTTATGCGGTATCAACAAATCACATCAGAACTATTAAAGCATCGTCATGAGGTTTCCTGGATTGGCGTCAAAGGACCTTCGGGCTTCGGCTTTGATCTCGGCTTTCGGATTATGATCCTGTCGCCTTCTTTCTGCCACCCTAGCTTCTCCACCTCGACCAGCTTTTCCCATGTCCAAGACTGGTCCCCTGTGCAGCCCTGAACGACCCAAGCAATGTCAACACCGAGGTAAGACCGACCTACTGCTTTAAGAGCGCGTCGCCGGACCCGATCCTCTGCCCAGTTCATCACTGCACGCATTAGAGAATCCACTTCTTTCCGAACTCGCCAAAAGACTACCCAGTTGTCATGCGCAATGGCTTGCAGAACCTGATCAACTTCTCGCGATTGGAAATTAGACTGCCTACGAGCCCGTGCGCGCAGCTCAAAGGCAGTAAGCAAATCCTCTTGCCGGCACGCGTAATCCAGTATGAGATACGAGAAGTATTCTTTTAATTCGGATTCTGGGAGTGGGTTCGAAGGGGTATGAAGATGGTCGAGAAGGTAGCGAAGGGACGGAAAGTACGACGGCGGGTGCTGAGCCTGGATGGAAACTTTGATGGAGAACACATGGACCCGCTGAGAGAAAGCGATAGGAACAGTTGAGGCTGTGGCCAGGACAGCTTCGCGAAGCTTACGAAGGGACAGGAGGAGGGTGGACAACTCTGTGGCAGCTGTAAGACCGGGTGACGCAGCGGATTTGGCCGATTGTGGAACGGAGGCTGGGGGGTTCTTCGTTGCATCGTTAGAGGCGCTCCTGGGGAGGGACAACCAAGCGGAGTCTAGGTTCTTTGAATGCCGGGCGCAAAACTCAATATATCGGGCCACAATCTTGTCGTAATAGTCCTGCTGGGTTTTGTGGTCTAGTAGCCTGCGAAGTGGGTGCTGGTTAGTTAGGTGAAGCATGGCGGAACAGGGCGAATCATACTTGCGATCGCCCTTGGACACAAAGCCCACTGTTTCAAGCGAGTCTGTCACGGGCTTGAGACGACTGCCTGGCCATTTTCCTGGAGGCGCCCGGCCAGTCATGCTGCGATGCAATCTAGGGGCTGTGGGAGGGCATCGATCTGCCGCGGGGAAACTGGAGCGAGTGCGGGCGATACTGCTAAATATGAGCTTAATGTTTGTCCTGTTTGCTCGCTTTGAATGGTTTGCTAGACTTCCCCAACACAGAGAAGGCTTCTAGAAGCCTCAACAATTCCTTTTGTTTTCTTTCCCCTTTTTTACATATTGAGGTTATTATTATAGATTTTGAGGCATTTACGTACGTTTATATCTAGACACCATATCTGACTGTTCTCGTCGATTTTCTTTTCTCAGTCAGGTTCCTTCGGCATCTGCCCTCCCATTGCTTATTCGCGATGCCACCTCGACAGCGTCGTCCCACCGAAAGCCATCAGAAGGATCCAGGAAGCTGTCAGACAGCTTCTGTAGCGGCTGCAGTGTTAGAAGATCCTCCCCGGGCTATCAGATCTCTTCTTCACTGGAACGATCTGCCCCACTGGCAGCGGGATAATCAGCATATCCACACGGGATATCGACCAGCATCGAACTCGTTTCTCGTTTCGTTCCAGTCCCTGACATATATTCACAACGAGACCGTCAATATCTATACCCATCTACTGCCGTCAATCTTGGCAGTCCCAGCTGCGACCCAACTCTATCGAGTCCTCACTCCGCGTTATAAGACCGCCACCGATGGCGATATTCGTGCCTTTGGCTGCTTCTTCGGGGGCGCCGCCTTTTGCCTAGGAATGTCGGCGTTCTACCATACCATCTCGAACCATTCCCCGACTGTGGCACGCATTGGGAACACGTTTGACTACATTGGTATCGTAGGACTGATAGTGGGTAGTTTCGTCCCTAGCGTTTACTATGGCTTCTATTGCGTTCCTGAGATGCAGAGGCTGTATTGGTCGATGATATGCACGATTGGCCTTGGCTGCGTCGCGGTTTCGATCTTCCCTCAGTTCCGAACCCCTCGCTGGCGCCCATTCCGTGCAGCCATGTTTGTCGGAATGGGCCTGTCAGCGGTGTTTCCGGTGGTCCATGGGTTGCAGCTGTACGGGCGTGACCAGATGATGCGCCAGATAGGCCTCGGCTGGCTTTTGCTTCAAGGATTTCTGTACATCCTTGGTGCCGGGATTTATGCAGCCCGAGTCCCCGAACGGCTGCAACCAGGGAGGTTCGATCTTTGGGGAAGTTCGCATCAGATCTTTCATGTGCTTGTTGTTTGCGCAGCCATTGCTCATCTGACAGGACTTTTGACTGCCTTTGATTATAGACATAGCGGGACTACAGAAAACTGTCCCGCAGAGCTTATTATGTGATTCGTCACAAAGAAAGAGAAACCTTTATGATCACACGAACAAGCAAAAAAAAGTTTTAGTTGGATAACACGTTACTTTGGGCCCGAGGTTACAATGATCCAATCTGAGGCGTGATATACATGTTGGACGGTGATGATATTGCGCTGACGCTCATCATACGAGATTTGTCCAACCAGAAAAGAGTTCCTCGTGCTGACCTGACAACTTGTACGACTGCGAGTAAACTTGAGTTTGCCCTAAAATGAGGCCGGCAACGAAAGAAAGCCTACTCCACGACCAAGGACCATGAGAAACGAAAGAGAGCCTGCAATAATACTGCGCTGTCGGGTCCTGTGAATTCCACCGCTTCCTCTGCAGTGTCGCAACTCAAACGAGAAGGGCAGGAGGCCCTGCTGCCTGCGCGCTGCACCTGTTTACAACTCACATGCTGCGCTGGCATGCGTCCAGAGTACGTCGCTACAGTGGCCTTTTTATTGGATATTCCCCAAAGAATGGGGAAAAAAACAAAAGAAGCTGGCCGCGGAAAGTAGATCTAGTCGGCATTCTGATCCCACGGCACTGGTACGTGGCTTGTACCATGGTGTCGCACCTAAGCTTATTCATCGGCCTTACCGTACTTGATTCTCGAGGCGAGTAGGTACTCTCACTTTCTCCCAGGAACAGCGGATGATGCCAAGTGATTGGTCACTCTCTCTTTGGCTTTCGAACGAGCTGGTGTCAGTTGGACTCAGGCCTGCAGATTAAGCCCTGGATCGCAGTTGGCTGGCTTTTATGTCTGGTGGATCAGAGGGGGCTCTGGGGTTTCACAACGGCTGACCTCGTCTGTGCTCAAGTCGTCAACCAAGTATGAACTGAACTCTGCAGCATGGGCGGCAATGCCTTGATTATATATACATATATATGTATATATAATCAGAATACGCTGGGCAGTACATGGCTTACACGCCCCAAGAGCTGTACATTCTCCCTCCTTGACTTACCGCAGATTCTACTTTGCCCTTGCATTCCAGAACTTTTCAAAATCCCTGGTCGCCTCTACTTTTGCTGCGTGATGCTCACAGACTCTGGTGCAGCGTCCGGTAACCGAGAAACGCCGAAGCTTCGGACAGCTTGCGAGAACTGCAGGCAGTCAAAGGTGAAATGCAATTTATCCGGGAAGGACACTTGCCTTCGCTGCCTCCGCCATGGGCTGCCCTGCCGCTACCGGGTTGCGAACAGATCCGGCAAACCCAAGGGAAGCAAGAATAGGTCAACGCTACGGAAGCTGGGTCAACTGCAAGAGAACAAGGCTGCTTCTATCCCGAACGATCATCTTGTAAGGAGAAGCATCGAAGCCATACCCAGCCCGAGGTTCCCACGCAGCGAAGCTGAAACGGTGATTGCTACTTCCTTTTTTTTCGGTCTTGATATCATCCATCTAAACGCTGCATAGATCCTACAACCCGAACCAAGGCTTCCGGACAGCCCAATAGGCGAGATGCCTAATGCGTCCATGTTTTTAGCCGACTGCGCAGAATATCCTTCGCTGTACGGAGATTCGATGGCGGACAGCCCTTGTGCGGAGGCTTCGATGTCGCCGACTTTCTTGCAAAAGGAGTTCATTACGAAAGGACTGACCAGCTTTCCCCTTGCAGTGCACATCCCCAGCGCGCTTCGGCCAACATGTGACTGTTCGGAGACGCTGGTTTTCTATCACGACCACCTACGGCAGATGGTAATTAATCCAGGGCAGCTTCGGTTCGATCAGACGCTCCAGGGAGTGCAGGCAGCGCTCGCGATATGTCGTGGATTCTTACAGTGCCCAAATGGGCACAAGGAAGGCCACAACAACACCGATGGTACGAGTTTGATTCTCTGCATGTCTACCATAGAGTTAATCCTACAAATATTGGACTATTGGACTTCATACGAGCTCCTTCCACAGCCCAGGGAGGCAATTCCCTGTGAGACGGTAGGGTATGGGGAGTACGAGATGGGACCGGACGAGACTCGCCGAGTTCGCCGCTTTCTTATCCGAGGACGGCTCCTGCTCTGCAAGGAGACACTCGGTCTCCTTAAGAGTGTGACAAGCGGCGAGAGCACAGAGGGAATAGGAGGAGGCTGGCTACAACAGATCATTGGAGGCACTGAGGCTATGACTGACACTTTTCTCCATGCCCTGTCTGAGGCAGAATGTATCTGCAACTTTTAGCGCGCTGCACGTATAGCCTAATCTGACTACTTAATCACCACATAACCGTCGACTACTCTATGTTTTGTTGTTCGGTGCAAGAAACTGCTGAAGCCGTCCGGACGGCTCTCGGTTGGGACTGCAGCAACGGGCCTCGGCAAACCCCCCCGCAGCTTGAGCATACTGTACTTGACCACTTTATAATGACTCTTCTCTCCTTCTCTACGCGCACCCTCCTTTCCGTTACTTGATCAGCCTATCTGTGCACCCAAAGAAAACAAAATGTCATCCCGCCTTTCTCAGATCAACGCCCACCTCAACTTCCCCCGCGGCCTCCTCGCCGGGCAAGTCGCCATCATTACCGGCGCAGGCCAAGGCATCGGCGCCGAAGCAGCCCGGCTCTTTGCCAACGAAGGCGCAAAGGTCGTAGTTGCTGACATTGATGGCGGTACTGACCCTTTCTTCTTCTGCTATTCAATCTCCTCTGACGAGCACTGTAGAAAAGGCAAACGGCGTCGTCAAGGCCATCAACGACGCCGAACCCAACCGCGCCATTGCTGTGGTCGGCGACATCCTCGATGACAAGTATATCCAGGATCTCGTGGACAAGGCTGCGGCTTTTGGAAACGGCAAGATTCATATCATTGTGAACAATGCCGGGTTTACCTGGGATGGTGTCATTCACAAGGCGGGTACTCTCCTCTTACCACCTGCCAGTCGCTCTTTCCTCTGTTGAATACGCTGGGTCGTTCTTTTCTTCTCTGTCCTCCTCCCGGCGTTCCTTCCCAATAGGGTCGTCGAACTCTCAGGAAGGAGCAGGTCTCCCACAGTGCTGGACACCCGTCGCTCTTTCCCAGTAGACCTCTGGCTCTATTCACGGTCCCAGTATTGTTTTTTTGTTCCTCTTTTTGTTTTTCTCCCCCTCTCTCTTGCTCTCTTCCCGCCGAGGCCACACTCATCGCAAAGATATATTTACTAACCTGGCTGAATGTTTAGATCACAGACAAGCAATGGGACACCATGATCGCGGTCCACAACACAGCCCCCTTTAAGCTTATTCGCGCCGCAGCAAAGTACTTCCGCGTCAAGGACAAGGAGCCCCGCGTGATCATTAACATCAGTTCAACCAGTGGTATCCACGGAAATGCGTACGTTCCTTTTTTTTTTTTTT